>NC_135782.1:3586988-3599538 GCF_028453695.1 Augochlora pura | reverse complement strand
TAACTTACTATAACTTCCTACAGCTTACTATAACTTCCTATAACTTCCTATAGCTCGACAAGGGTACCTAACTAACCACAAAACTTCAAAATGCAAAGAGAATCGATTTTTCTTGCCGAAAGAACAGAAAGCCCCCCGTCACAGTAGATAAATATAGATGCCGCGTCAATTACGTTTGCGAAATCTACTCCACGTCAGAGTCGACGTTCGTTATGCCGCGGTGTGCTCCCTGGCGAGTAGAATAGTAGAATAGGGTCCGTTCTGTATCACGCCGATAAAGTGAGAATCGCGTCAAGTCTGACAAGTGGAATAGAGAGACGTTCATCGGTCAGGCAAGTGGAACAGGTACGCCACTAATCAGCCAAGCGAAATACGGTCGGTTGTGATACAGAGAGACAGAGAAAGGGAGAGAGAGAAAGAGAGAGAGAGGTGAAGTAGAGGGACACTCTCTGTTTAGACAAGTAGAACAAAGGCGTTCCCCGGTGGCGTAAGTGGAATAGGTACAACCACTGTCAGACTAGTGAAATAGGGACGGCTCTGATCGCGATTGTAGAACGGGCTACTTAAAATCCCTTATCTTCGCCAACATATTTTGTTGGCTAGGAATGCTACATACAAATATCAAATCCTCGCATTTTGGACAGAATAAAATATACAATAAAATCGTGCAAGAAATATTATAAAATATATTTTATCGCACAAGCTCTTCTGTTCGAGGACGGAAAATAAATGTTTCTCGAGGTTCCTTACCCGAGCCTCGATTTTTATTACAGGTCACGTTATTTCGGCAAACCATTAATTCCGTCGACGCGCTCGTTTTCTTTCCCATGTTACAGAGATCAAAGACCCATGCGCGAAGCTGAACTGCACCCTCGGCTCGCAATGCGTGCGAAGCAGGGACGGCACCGAGGCCTCCTGCGAATGCCTGGAATCCTGCCCGAACTTAGGGGATCACGAGGGATCCGGCCCTGTCTGCGGCACAGATGGGATCGACTATCCGTCTCTCTGCGAGCTAAACAGAGCCGCCTGCGCGAAGGGCGCTAACATCACTGTGGCATTCCAGGGAAAATGCGGTGAGCAGTATTTTTCATGACTCCTCCACCCTTCGACTTCCCCCAGCGACGCGAACCGCGTTGACGCGTCGTCACTGTTATTCCGCGGCGTCACCGAGAGCATCATCGCTTCTTCCTCGGAATTATCGAACCGGATACGAGCCATCGAACTGTCAACTGTCCGCGAGACCTATTTTTATTTTTTTTTTCCACTTCCTGTTTGAAAATATTCATCGAACTTTTCTCGCGCAGATTTTCACTGCTTTTTTCAATGGATTTAAAAAAGAAAGTTTTGATAGTTATTTATGACAGTTAGACACTTTCTATGGGCAGGATTTTTGGGAATAATTTTTAGAAGATCGTGTAACTTGAATTTGTTTAAGACGGTTTTGGAAAATTGTTCGTCAAAGATGGAGTGAAATAATTTTTGCCAGAATTTGAACGATGTAGAAAAATAATTAGAATATATATAGAACAAATAGCAAAAGAGAACGGTGCCCAGATACCTTAATCGAAACGTCGTCAAAAGTGGAGCGGAGGATTCCGCGTATCTCGGATTTCGGGAGACCCGTCCCTGTAATCTTATCAAAGGCAGAGAACGCAATAGCTCGGCGCATATTCGTAGCCGGAATTTTCGTCTACGAGCAGAGATCGATTCCGGCGGAATGATTCCGCGCGCCCGATGGTTTCCAGCGGTTCTGGAATAAGGGTTGGGGTACGGCGGTCCCCGCGCGATATTATCCGGGAGTCGCGCGCGCGGAACGTCGCGAATGTAAACGAGCGCATTTGCCCGGAAGTAATCTCGATCGCGCGCTTAAAGGCGCATGTAAATAACCGTACTGACAAACCGGCGCGCTTAAGCTCCGGGGGCCCTCCCTCCGCTTCGATGCAGCAAATATTTGTTTCGCCTGGGAACACCGCGCGCTCGCGCGCTCCCAGTCGCCGCCCGAATATATTTCTCCTTTGAATAAATAATGCCGCGGCCGGCCGGCCCCGGAGACGTACTTCTTTCCGGCCGTGGCTCCCGGCATTTTCCATTTTCCCTTCCCTTTCTCTATTTATCTTCTCCCGTTGATTCTTCCTCCTTCTTCCTCCTTCTTTCTCCTTCTTCCGCGTCGTCTACCTCTTTCTCTCTCTTTTTTTTTCTGTTCGCCCCGCTGCGACGCGACGCGTAAACTTTTAATTTCGTTCCGGTGCCCGGAGCGCTAGTTGCCTTCTCGACTTCAAATTGGAAATTGTGAAAGTTACGGACCTATTGTTTCGCCCGGGCACCGGAGGAGATTCCGCGAAGACAATGTAAACTACCTTCGTAATTCATTAATTTTTACCTATTAACCGGAATTCAAATTTTCCACGGACAACTTCTCGGTTAGCAATTGGGAGTTGCGCTCTGCTGCGGCGCCGCGTCACGTGGACCCTCCGCGAAACAAGCGGAAGTTTCGCGGGGGAGGGGATGTTAATTCGTCGACATAGTCTCTGCTTGGCGAAGGTGTTTTTGAGGTTATGCTTCGAGATAACGTTGCGATATTTTACACGGACTTTAGTATATTATATGTCATAGTATAGTATATGTGTATATGAATCTAGCAACGTTGGTATATTACTATAGTATAGTATATGTGTATAGTATATGTATATATAAATCTAGCAACGTTGGTATATTACTATATATATATAGTATAGTATATGTATATATAAATCTAGCAACGTTGGTACATTACTATACATAAAGTATAATACACGTACACATAAATCAAGCAACATTTAAAGCATGTAAATCATTTCGTAGGAGCAGATAAATCGCGTTTACGCAGCAACAAAATTTTTGCAACAATTCCTCGTTGTCGACGTGAAACAGTGAAATTACATCTTGATTCGTATAAACACGGTTATCGCGTTAACTAAATAATAAACTGCAGCTTCGTAAATTTTCCTGCTATTTTCAAACTGTAAATATAAATCAAATATACCGTGCGCGCACGCATGTGTGCGTGTACGTGCGTGCGCGCGGATCGGTGTAACGAAGCTCCTCGCAAATTTATTAACATCGGCCACATGTTCTCGCGTAACAACGCTGTCCTGTAATAAATCGTCCTAAATAAACCGGCTGATTTACAGCATCGACTGATAAATAATATATCGGTGTAAAATGCGCACGAGGAAAAATTAGAAAAGAACGATAATCTATTTTTTTTTCGAACTTTTGTGCTAGGATATTCGGCGATTCTTTTTTTACAGTTAATTTTTTAACAGCGTTGTTTTCGATGAGAGAAGTTACATTTGTAAAATTGTAAAATTGTTCTTCGGTCTCAAGATCAAAGAAAATGCATCAAAATTACTTTATTCAAGAATTATTAAAAAATTATTTAATATCATGGGATCTGGCTTTTTTAATTGTTAAAGGACAATATTTCAACTCTCGAGCCTTCAAGAATCACCATCCCAACCCGACGATGTCTCCCTTGTTCCCAGCACCCTTCGCTCCGTTCCCCAGCCACCTCGTTCCCTCCATCCGATCCAAGAGATCCTCGTCGGACGTCTCCCGCGACACGCACCGGATCGAACCGGTTACCGTCGGCGCCGTTCTCGAATGCAATATAAACTCGGCGAGCGTTTAATCAACCGAGTAGCAAAGACAAATGTTTGATCAGACACAGGTAGCTGCGCGAGAAGGTGGCGGTGAGGAGGAGGCGGCCGCCCGTTTACTTAGGATTAGGTGAATCCGACCGCCGCGCCCTTCTGCCGCCCTCCTCGTCAGCCGGGCGTCATTGCCAGTTCGCGCCTCGCTTCTTATTCTTCGCGCGCGGCAAGCGGATCGTTACAGTGATCGCGAGGCGGAGCGCGTGAGGAACTTGGGGAGGTGGATTCTCGAGTCCGCTGGGTAGCGGACAGTGTTTTATTTGAGGTTACGTCTGAGCGCGAGCGCTGGCTCCTCGTGCCAGGCTGTTTAGCCTATTATTACTAGTCTTCGTTTAAGGGTCATCCGGGGGGAAGATCCAGGAAGGAATTCCAGGTTAGGAAGCGGCCCGCTTAGCCGCCGTGAATGGTATTCCCGACACCGCGGTGCCAGCGGGGGCCACGAGGAGGCGGGGCCACAAGGAGGCGGGGCCACAAGGAGGCGGGGCCACCAGCGCTAGACTCGATCTCTTTCAGGTCCGCGCGATTGACTCGCCTAAAAGACGAAGCCACCTCGAAACACCATCCGTTTTGGTGCCCGCGATATCTTGGTGGCTAGCTGGGTAGCAAACTATCGTCTTCCTTGAGCCGAGGTCAGCTCTGGCCGGACGAAGCACAGTTTGCTTACACCGGTCGACGTTAAAGCAGCGGCGAACCACCGCGAAGCAAACGCTGCATCCGGAAGCCGCAGCGAACGAAAAACCCTTCCTTCGCCCCTTAAGGATCGCTAGGAAGGAACGGGTGGTGAACTCGCTAGTATCGCGAAACCGCGCCGATACCGAGGTACCGGCTCCAACGCGACGTAATTGCTGTTGATCTTCCCCGGGTCCGGCCGCCCGTTGGAAAGTAACCGGGCAAACGTGGACTCTAATTAAACTGGTCTCGCGGGCCGAGACCCGGACCGCTTCGTTTCGTCAATTATATCGTGCCGTCTCTAACGGAACTAAAGCGCCGTCGCCCATAGAAATTCCGGCACTTTAACCGTCCGCGGTGTTACCGTGTTCGGTACGCCGGATTAACGAGGAGAATTATTATTCTTTTGTTCCCGTTTAACTTTCTCGGATTTTCCTACGGTGAATAGAGGCGGGCCAACCCCTTTCCCGCGCTTGTTTTAGCTTTATTCGTTAACGCTTCGTGGATACGGTCGACCAAACCGGTTCCGGCTGAGTTGGTCGATCGAATAAATCGTTGTAATTACCTGCGAGTTACCGGTTTTTAGTAACAAACGGTGGAACAGTGCGCGCGATAATTTAATGAAATATTTTGAACTTTTGGTGCCGGTGTTAAGTTTTATTTCATTTATAGAGATGGATATAGCAATATAGATAGGATTAGTTATTAATATTATATAAGTAGGAATATTGATGTCTTTTGTAATGGAAATAATATTTGGTTACAATGTTTTGTTCTACTTTGTCGAAAGAATTATTTTAGATTTTGAACTAAAATAATTTCGACTGCATAGATTATTAAGGGAAGATTTTAAGGGAATGATTAACCCTTTAATGTACCATTCTTAAATTAAATTTCCTTTTAATTAATATTTCCTTTTAAATGTCAATTAATTTATACTGAAACATTAACGAACAGGAAATTAGAATTTTAACCTAATATTGAAGGACCATTTTACTTCAATATTAAATGCTAATTTTATTCCAATATTAAATGCCAATTCTATTCCAACATTAAAAAATAAATTAAAATTCCTACTCAACAAGCTGTTACAACCAACTTTCGTCTCGCCGCGGCAGGGCAAGGGTTTTGAAAGGGGTAAACAATTACGGCACGGTAAAACCGTCGATTATCGCGCGGTCTCGAGCGAAACGTCGCGCCGTCCGACGTTCGAATATTGGAAGCAGCGTTGCCAGGTGAACACGGTGGATACGGTTGCCACGTGCGCGAGCGATTTAGCTCCGGCAACGGAGCGCCGAGGAGCGGGTTAAGCGACAAGCCGAACCCGGCGCGCGTTCGTTTCCCGCGTATGCCGCTCGCATACCGATAATTCATCACTGTCTTCCGGTTTCGGTCCCGGCGCGATGTTGCCAGGCGAGCCGCGTCGATTCAACGCTCGTTTCCTTTTGTCGGCCTTTATGTCTTTTCCGCGCCTTTTGTCGACGCTTCTCGTTTAATTCTCTGCTATTTTTTTCCCGCCATTGTCGGCGCGCCGTATAAACCGTGGCTGATTAATTCACGGCCGTCCGCGGCAAAAAGCGCGCGCGCGCGCGGTGACGCGCCAACTCGCCGCGAAAATCCCCCCGAAGACGCATTGTTTCCTCGAATCGAAGGCCTTTTATTGCAGAGGGGCGATTAGTCTTCCTTCGGAGGATACTCTCTGTTTAATCGGCGATCATTTTTGGTCGGACTGTATGAATGCGATTTCGCCGGGCATATTGTTCGCCGACGGAGTTCTTTAGACAGGATATATCGTATTTAACCGATCAATCTTCTGGCTTCATTTAAACCTTTAAAATGCCATTCTTCTCGCAACGCGGCGATCGGCACTTATCTGCTTTTAATATTTGTTATAATAGAACCGGACGATGTTTGCTTTTTTTCTATTGTCTTTATGTAATTTTGTTCCTAGATTTTGATAACAGAAGAATTAATTTTTATCTCGATATAGAAATAAACGAGAAACGCTCGAAAGATTCGGCAGCCCGTCATTCTTCCCGTTGCTTCTCATCGAAGTGAAAGTCACGAGAGCTATGGGGGGTGTCCTTTATCAATCGGATCCAGCCAGTCGACTCTCTCCCCCGCCGCTCACAAGGGGGAGGAAACGTGGGGGACAGTATTTGGTGACACGGCGAAATCAATAATAAATTCCGGGTGGTTAGGGGGTTGTTCCTGTTCCAACCTTTTCCGGCTGCGAGCGTGGCCCGACCGAATCCGCGACCTACACCAATTTCTTCGGAGCTGAAGACGGAGCTGAAAGAACGAGGAAGAAGACGACGAAGGATAAGAGAAGATGACGAAGGAAAAGGATAAGTAGAAGAAGAAGACAAAGACGAAGGGCGCCGAAGAAAGAGGATTAGAAGAAGATGACGAAGAAGAAGACGAAGAAGGCGACGAAGGAAAATGATAAGTAGAAGACGAAGAAGGCTGCGAAGGAAATTGATAAGAAGAAGACGAAGTCAGACGACGAAGGAAAATGATAAGAAGAAGACGAAGTCAGACGAAGAAGGAAAATGATAAGAAGAAGACGACGAAGGCTGCGAAGGAAAATGATAAGAAGAAGACGAAGAAGGCGTCGAGAAAGAAGACTAAGAAGATGAAGAAGAAAAAGGAGGAAGAGTGAAAGAAGAAGCTGAAATAGAAGTCGAAAAGGCAGAAGAAGGCGAAAGAGGAGGGGGGGGGGGGGAGGGGGGGCGACGGCGGAACGAGTGGCCGGGTCGCGAATCTCAAGTGGCTGCGACGATAAATCAAATTAGCTCGAAACTTTCGAGACTTTTCGATCGTCGCCCCTCCACCCTCCCCCGCCGCCGTTCCACCCTTCGCCGGGCTCTCCTCGCCGCTCCACTGTCAGCGACGATTGGCCCGAAGGTAAATTGAAAAAACGTGGTAGGGGAAGGAGCGGGGCGCGGGCGGAAGCGGCGGCGGGGAGGGGAAACGAGTTTTCGAGGCAGACGAACTTTTTCAATGATTGAAAGTAGCGACGGTGACGGAGCGACGAGGGCAGCGGAGGGGTAGGTCGCGGGGGCGGTCGCAGCCGCGATGGAACGTGCTGCGCGACGCCGGCGATTAAAAGTCTAGCGAGTTTTTGGTATTAATGTTATTTAAAGCGGCGCGCGGGAGGCGGGGTGAGCCAGGGGTTCTGTTGAACTGTGTCGTCGCTGCGGGTTACCGGAAATCGCGTTATTGGGTATCGGGCGCGCGACGGTCGGTCGGGAGGGTGGCGGCTCGCAGATGGAGGAATTCGTTTATCTTCGGGAAAAGGGGTGTGAGATAACTGGGTCAGGTCTCGGGGTTCGTTCGCTTCTGCGGTGGATAAGCGTACGCCGGGCGTCAGCGTTTTTTGGCTCGTTCCCGATGCTCGACGCTTTCGCTGCCCCGCGCCAACAACCCCCGAGTCTTACAGCGGCAGAGTATAGAGTATAGTGTTCAATCAAATTGGTACCGAAGAGTTCGACGGTATTTTACAGCAATTACTTTATCAACGTTTTCATGTTTCATTAATTCTAATCAAACATTTGGCGATGTAATATAAAATCGCTTTGTAAATGAAAAATTTGCAATATAAAAATTGCAATATAAAAATTGCAATATAAAAAATTGTAATATAAAATTGCTTTGTAAATGAAAAATTTGCTAAGCAAAAATCAGAAAATCTGATATTTATTGAACAAGGGTATGCGTAAGCTACGATACCGAAATTCGATACAGAAATATATACCGCCATTTCAGAGGACACCCTGTAGAAGTACGAACGGTCTGAGGGGGTTCGAGGCGACGAAATTTCGCGTCCACCGTAGAGTCTTTGAGAAATGGCGCGCGATGGCGGTCCTCCCTCCAAAATAGACAGAGAGATAGAGAAAGAACGCGAGAACGAGAGGAAGAGAGAGAGAGAAAGAGAGAGAGCCCCCTCCGAGGTTCCATTTCCTCAAGAAATTCGCTTTAGCTCGTTTCCCGCGAATATCCAGATCCGGGAATGGGAGGCGAACGCGCCGTTTTCTTCACGCTCGAGCGTGCCGAAATAAGGGTCGTCCGATGGCCAGGGCACGGGAGGGAAAGGGATGGGATCCGGGGGTGGTTAACTCGGAAGCCCGGGGTTCCCCGAAATGGGCTCAACTAAATTCTCACACTAGTCCGGTTAAGGTATTCCACCTACGGGGAGAGGCGTCGGGGCGACCCGGTCGCGAGGAAATTGCAGGCGGACCGGATCCGGTCGGCGCGGGTTCGGGAATCCGCTCGCTTCGTCGCTCCGTAGCGCGAGCTCCTGCGACACCCTTCGCGCGATTCTCTGCAACCGCCTTTGCAAGATTCTCCGTAACTACCTTTGCAAGATTCTCTGCAACCCCCTTCGCAAGATTCTCTGCAACCCCCTTCGCAAGATTCTCTGCAACCCCCTTCGCAAGATTCTGCAACCCCGTTCGCAAGATTCTCTGCAACCCCCTTCGCAAAATTCTCTGTAACCACCCTCGCAAGATTCTGCAACCGCCTTTGCAAAATTCTGCAACCCTCTTCGCAAGATTCCCTGCAACCCTCTTCGCAAGATTCTCTGTAACCCCCTTCGCAAGATTCTCTGCAACCCTCTTCGCAAGATTCTCTGCAACCCCCTTCGCAAAATTCTCTGCAACCACCTTCGCAAGATTCTCTGCCACCCCGTCTTGCGATTCTCTGCAACCACCTTCGCAAGATTCTCTGCAACCCCGTCTTGCGATTCTCTGCAACCCCTTCGCGCGATTCTGCAACCCCGTCGCGCCATCCTCTGCAACCTTCTTCTTTCACTCGGCACGTTCGTCTCGGCTTTCTAGCATTTGTCTCGGCCGACTCGGAGCGGTGGGGCACACCACGGTCGATTGATCGCGCGACGGAAACACCGCGGAAAACTGCCTCGAAACACCGCGGAAAACTGCCTCAAAACGCGGCAGAAAACAGCCCCAAAACGCGACGCTCGCCGCGAGATATGGAATTGTTTTTGGAACGAGTTCGCGCGGGAGGACGACCGGCCGCAAACTTGCCGAATATACGGCGCGCGCTCTCGCCGCGGAAAACTTCCGGCCCGCTTGTAAAATAAACAGAGGGGCGGGGGACGTAAGTGTTGGCCGCGCGTTAGATTGTCAACCGTGATACCGAGAATTTCGTGGACCGCAGCTCGTATTTTCGCACGCGAGAGAGAGAGAGAGAGAGAGAGAGAGAGGGGCCGTTCCGGCGGATGGCGTGTCCGCGGGAATGGACCGCGGAGGATGGCACTCGTTCTTTCGAAATTTTAGGATTCGGTCGCCTCGACGCCCGACGATTTTTCGGGCGACGCCTATCAGCGACTCGCCGTGCCGGTATCGCGAGATTGGGGTTTTTGGGGGACGGGTTTAAAGGTAAATTATTGCGGCTGATGGTGTTTGAAATATCAGAAAGGGCTGGGAATAAGGCAGAAATAAATAAGACGGAAAAAAGACAGAAATACCAAACCATCTTGGTAAGATGGAAACACTTGCTGTGGAATTTATAGTAGTGCGGTTAGTTAATGATTAAACTGTGGATCTTTATGCAAAATGAAAATTCTCAGCATCGGTTGCCAGATGTAGGAATTAAATATTAAATATAAATATCATTAATTTCTCTCTCTTCTACGATAAAGTAAAAATAAATTCTCCTCTGTAAATATAGAAACGAAGATAAATGAAGACAATATAGAACAAAAATATTGTCTGACACTACTAGGAAAATTATTAGGTACGAGTTGAATCGTCGCAGCACAAAAGGAGCGACAGTGCAAGGGGTTAACATCGGTGTATTTCCGTCGAAACACAGGTAATCCCCGTCGACCGATAAAAGGAACCACTAGGTGGTCGTGTCACCGTGAAAACATCTGCCTCCGGGATCCAACGCACGCCACAGCGATCTTAGCCCCATAAATTCGTAGGGTGACTCGCGCGACAGCTGTTAAACGACAATAGCTCCCCTCAATTAAAGCCATAAATCCGGGTCCGAGGCGACGGAATATAGGATTCCATCTGCGCTCATTCCCGAAACCGCTTATAATTTACTAACGACATGTAGCCGGCGGAGTCTTCGGGAGGATCTGGAGGACGGTATCGGGAGGAGACGCGGGGGCGGCTGCTTCGGCTGGCAAAGTAGCCCGTTTACGATGCAGCGAACACGGGAGGGAGAGATAGTGAAAGAGAGATAGTGAGAGAGAGAGAGAGAGAGAGCCCCGGGTAACCCGGATGCTCGCATACCCGAAACCACCGTAAATTACCATCATATTCCTAAGCGGATGCTCTCGCGCGCTTATGTTTACGCGCCTGAAGCCTAAGTGACTGCCGCCCTCTCTCTGTGTGTTCGGGTGCTCGGGGTGGCTGCCTGGGCGCAGAAGGGACGCGGAGAGAGAGAGAGGGCGAAGGGGGGAGGGGACGCGAGGGCTTCCTTAGGTTTCAGGGCTGCCGCAGATCGAACGGAAGTGGCTTCTCGTACCGAGTGTACACGTGAACGGGAAGCGGCGCGCGAGATGCGCCGCTGTTAACATAAACCCGAGTCATTGCTCCCCGGGCATAATTCCTTTATACGATCCTCGTAACCCGGCGAGGCTCTCCGCCACCGGCTTCTATGAATTTTACCCCGTTCCACCTCGACACCGAACCATCCCCACGCGAAACCCACTTTATGCGGACTCCGAAAAATTAACGACCCCTCTCTCTCTCTCTCTCTCTCTCTATCTTGCTCTCTATACTTCTGGACGAAGCCTAGGAGACCGACGGGAAGCGTGGAGGATGGTCGATCGGTGGAACTAAAATTTCTCGAAGGTTGTCCGATGATTTTGATCGACTTTGCTGGAATTCGTGTGCTGCTTCCTTTGCTTTCGTAATTTAAAAGTGTATTTAAGAGCATTTCTTTGTTTTCGGTGCGAAATAGTGAAAATATGTCAGAAGACCTAGGAGGCATATGTTATATTTTTTTTAGGTCGTTCAGTTTATTCAATTTATTCAGTTTGTTCAATTTGTTCAATTTACTCAATTTGTTCAATTTACTCAATTTGTTCAATTTACTCAGTTTGTTCAATTTACTCAGTTTGTTCAATTTGTTCAATTTATTTAGTTTATTCAGTTTGTGCCGCTTTATTTAATTTATTCAGTTTAACCATTTCAGCACCGAACAACGACATATCATCGCTAGCTAAATTTAATATCACCACATTTTTTAAATATTCCTACGAAACAACAATTGCTTCTAATTTCTCCTTCCCCTTTAATCTTTCCAATTATCAGACTTTACAAAATCATTATAATTCCCTTGCAACAATTTCTTAAACTATATCGATCAAACGCAACATATTTTACGGAACTCTTTCAGTCACCCCTAAAAGGGTGAAATATTCCAAATAAAACAAAGCCGTGCACCGGATAACAAATATCCATTCCACGGCTCTAGAATTTTTCTATCTACAAAATATCTCTCTAGAGTTCTCGCGGAAAAAAAGAGAGCGAATCGCTGGAGCGAGGCCACCGAAAAAAAAAATATCCATCGCTGTCTTTTAACGACCGTTCCCCGGGGATCAGTCGTCGAAATTAGATCGCGCGTTTCGCCGGTTCGTTAGAAAACGTTTCAAGCGTCGCGGCGCTTTGACGACGGTTTCGAGGCCGCCGTTCTCCGGGAAGCGATTCCACCGGAAATTGTCGTTTAATACGGGAGATTCGGGCGCGGCGCCGCGCCGGGGCGAATTTATCTATCAGCCGGTTTAAGTAGCTCAGTTGCAACGCCGTTTCGTTTACTAGATCGTGTTATAATTGAGCGGGGGGAGCTGGCTGTGCAGGTGTCGTCGAAATTAATTTGCCGCGAGATACCTGCGTATCGAGCCAGACCGTTCGATACTCAAGAGAGCGAGAGAGCGAGAGAGAGAGAGAGAGAGTTCTGCTCTCGCACGTGCCGGCACGTACAAATTCGACGATGAAGCCTCGATTCCATCGGCTCGATCCGATCAAGGAGGACTCGCTAAATGGAACCTATCGCGCGGATTCCTGCGCCAGGCGAAATATACAGGGTGTCCAAACATTCCTACTCTACATGAAACTAAACA
This sequence comes from Augochlora pura, assembly GCF_028453695.1. Taxonomy (NCBI): domain Eukaryota; kingdom Metazoa; phylum Arthropoda; class Insecta; order Hymenoptera; family Halictidae; genus Augochlora; species Augochlora pura. Next base: position 3,587,079 of record NC_135782.1, on the reverse strand, counting down.
ATTCCTCGACCGATTCGAAACAACTTTTTCCTTGGCGAAAATATTCTACGACGCTTCGTTGACGAGTTATTGACGAAAAACGCGGACCAAT
>NC_135782.1:3571700-3586888 GCF_028453695.1 Augochlora pura | reverse complement strand
TTACACGAATGAAAAATCCGCGATCGCAGCGGCGATAAAGAAAAACCATTTAATTGCTGCTTAATTCATTTCGACCGGGGATTTCGATCGGAATGTGGAGCCACCCTTGTACGGCGATCCGACTTTCGCCACCGTAATAGATTCGACTTTACCACTTTCACTGTTTAATCTAATCAAACGATCGATAGCGGGGAAAAAGATAAGCGGATGTGTGTATAATGCATGCGCGCTTCGAGCCGGTACGTATATAGCCATACCAGCGGCGAGCCGTGTTAATTACTAAATGTTTACGCGCGTAGACGGACAACGGTTGTTCTTCCGTGGAGTGATTATACGCTAAAGATGGCGATATCGCGCTGGCTTTCGAACGTGATATACGCTCCCGGTATCGGTCACTTTAAGGACTAAATCAATAAAAACATGAACGTGAACTTTCCAATTACGTAAAGATGCGCGTCGTCCATATTTCTAGGGAATCGCGTTTTGCTGCCAGTCGGCCGAATCGAATTTACCAACCTTTTCTCTGGTTTCTCGTGCGATGGTAATGTATATTGTTCAGAGAAAATGTTTATGAAAATTAAAGATAAGTTTTTGCAGATGAAGTCATTCGTTTCATTATTATATTTGTATAGTTGCATGTAATTGATTTATGATTTTGAACAAATTTCCCGTGGAGCAATATGGACTTCAAGTATCTTAAATTGAAGCTGAAAGTGTCTACTTTATGACCCCGGAACGTACATTACCGTAAAACGGCCCGGGATTTTTTTTATGATTTTTTGAGACGAAACATCGGGGGTATTAGGCCGTCTGGGGCTCAATTTTGGACTCTGGGCGAGATTTCAAATACTTTCCGTGGAGGAATTTGGACTTCGGGTAGCTTAAATTGAAGCTGGGAGTGTCTACTTTACGACTCCGGAAGGCACATACCCGTAAAACAGCTTGGGATTTTTTTATGATTTTTTGAGTCGAATCATCGGGGGTATTAGGCCGTCTGGGGCTCATTTTTGGGCTCTGGGCGAGATTTCAAATACTTTCCCGTGGAGGAATTTGGACTTCGGGTAGCTTAAATTGAAGCTGGAAGTGTCTACTTTACGACTCCGGAAGGCACATACCCGTAAAACRGCTTGGGATTTTTTTATGATTTYTTGAGWCGAAWCATCGGGGGTATTAGGCCGTCTRGGGCTCAWTTTTGGWCTYTGGGCGAGATTTCAAATACTTTCCCGTGGAGGAATTTGGACTTCRGGTAGCTTAAATTGAAGCTGRAAGTGTCTACTTTACGAATCCGGAACGTACATTACCGTAAAACGGCTCGGGATTTTTTTATGATTTTTTGAGTCGAATCATCGGGGGTATTAGGCCGTCTGGGGCTCATTTTTGGACTCTGGGCGAGATTTCAAATACTTTCCCGTGGAGGAATTTGGACTTCGGGTAGCTTAAATTGAAGCTGGAAGTGTCTACTTTACGACTCCGGAAGGCACATACCCGTAAAACGGCCTGGGATTTTTTTATGATTTTTTGAAGCATCTTTTACACAAAATCTAAAGCTAAATATTATATTATATTTCTAGTTAGAGATAATATTGTATTTAAAGTAATTATAAATTTTATATACAAGCTGAAGAGAAATATTACACTAAAATAAAAAAGATCAATGTTCCATTTTACTATAAACCAATCTAATTTTCCATTTACAGACACGCGTTACCGGAGAGTCCGCCGGACAGTGGCAGTGAACCACCTTACTCGCCACCTGGACACAATGAAACACAACACGTACATTCGCCACGTAAGTTTGCAGCCAATTCAAGATCAAGTCCTTGATCTTATCCTACGTTCCTAGTCGAACCATAGTAGCCAATCTTCTTAATAATAAATTGAATAAAATAGAAACAAAAGCGACGATAATTTTTGCACTCCAGTCAATTAATAATTGCCTAAAAATATATATTAAAATATAGTAGTTTTTCTTTAGATTATATAGTATATAAAAATATATGTCACCTGTTTTCCAGATCAAAAGGTAGCTCTCCAAGAAATGCTTCTCCACCACCAAGGCAGCCAGCCGAACTACGCGACCAATTTACTACCCTCCTCGCCGAGAGCCTTAACCTCGTCCACGGATCCATTGTTGCTCACTCACTCGGTCCTGACCTCCCACCTGCAACCGGCCACCCCCAATCTACAAACACAGCAGCCGATAGGTCCGACGCTGGTCCCTCTTCCCCATGAACACAGTCCTGGTAACATTAACACCTTGTACTCGTCGCTGCAATCAGCGCCGAAGAAAAGAAAACTGAGCCAGGACGGTCTTGTTCACGTCAAGCAGGTGCAACGAGTAAACTTTTTTGTTACTCAGTTTTTATAATCAATCTTTCGCCTCTCTCTACCTTATGATTTGATCGGGGCGGGCGAGACGTGAGAATGTTGGATATTGTTGTCGACGTCGATGAGTTTTATTTTATATTAATTGATGTAAAAGTGATTCGAAATTATACTATCTATTAGTAAAATCGAAATTATTTTCGAAACGCTCCAATAGTTAAATAAAATATCCAATTGACTCGTCCATGATCTCACATCACTCGCAGCTCTAACCTAACTCTTTCCTCCTGAAGAAATAATTATCTGCTTAGAATGCAAGTCTAATCGACGGCTTTCTGTCGCAGGAACCGGAACTGGGGACGGTGGAGCACAGTTGCAGCAGCAGCAGCGCGGTGCTCGACGGCGACGAGGTCGCCGACAACAGCTACATAGACGCCAGCTACCAATGCATCCGATTTCACCCCTTTCAGCAGACATCCTGGCACGTTCTATGCGACCACAATCTGAAAGAGCTCCCGGTGCCGCACTACCGCGTCGACGCCGACAAGGGATTCAATTTCAGCAACTCGGACGACGCGTTCGTCTGCCAGAAGAAAAATCATTTCCAGGTAGACACATTGCTGCGAACATAATCGCTGACGAGAGGCGCCCAAGTGCGGTAAAAATTTCCTATTTTATAAGATAAAAAAGAAATTTATTTATTTGATAGATAATAGAGTATTTAAATCAGAATATAGCGTCATTTTTACTTTTATCAATTAATAACGTGGCAGTGAAATTTTAACGTAGCCTTCTCGAAATCACCGGAGTATAAATAAATTAATACAATATAGCATAATAATATCAAACAGAGATTCGAGCTATAGATGATTTATCAATTTTCTAATGGAATATTCACCGCTCATATAAATTACTATTACGGCGTGAATTGAACCGCTGTCACGGATACGCTTTTATTCAATTTCCGAGATTCGTTTCGTCTTTTTGCCGCTTCCCGGCGAGAAAACGGCGCCATTTTGCAGCGGCGTAGCGAGGGCCACCGCGCAAGAACAACACCCAGATGCGCGATTAAGGTCGACGTGACTTTTCAGATTACTTGCCACGCTCAGCTGCAAGGCGAAGCTATATTCGTCCGAACCGGCGAAGGTTTGAAAAAGATAAGTAGCTTCCAATTACACTTTTATGGCGTCAAAGTGGAGTCGCCGACGCAGACGATCCGAGTCGAGCAGAGCCAGAGCGACAGGAGCAAGAAACCGTTTCATCCTGTGACGTAAGTACGCCGGCGAACCTGTCGGCCGGTGATTCAAAACTCGAACGGTACGGTGTTCCACGGTTGCTCGTTAGCCAAGTGTCACGTGCGAACTATTTTTATGCGGCCGTAGAAATTGAATAACCTTCGGGCGAAATTAAACCGCGCCGGATAATGGCGCGATTATCCCGGTATTTTTAGTTTCGTTTAATTTTCAACGTGGCGAAGACATAAGACTTAACACCGTGTAATAATTTATTTAATATCGTATTATATTTTACTTCAAACCGCATAGTATTCTCCATAATATCATACAACATTTAATTCAATACTACATAACATTTCACTCTCTAAAATCAAAAGTAAAATCCTCTAAAATCCTACGACAAATTCTCACAAAGAAAAATGTCTTTCAAAAAATGCCTCGTCAAAAATTTCTTCGTTAAAATAATCAGATGCCGAATCGATGCGACAAAAGCCGTGGAACACTGTGTACAGGGTGTCCCAGGGTATCCTCGACAAAATTCTGAAACGGTACGCTACCGTGTACCTGGGACACTGCTGCGATTATTCTTTGGTTTTCATTTTGACATTCGATGTTGCGACGAACAATTTTCGGAACCCTTGGTGCGAAATTCTTTTATTCACATGACGGACACGTGAAAAAGTTACCGCGTTACGCTAAAATAGAGCTGCTTTCAGGGTGGAACTGGGTGGCGAGCGTGTGACCAAGGTGACCGTCGGTCGTCTACACTTCAGCGAGACGACCAGCAACAACATGCGGAAGAAGGGGAAACCGAATCCAGACCAAAGATACTTTCATTTGGTTGTCGGCCTGCACGCGCACACGGCGGACCAGGCTAGCTACCAAGTGGTGGCACATGCGTCGGAGAGGATAATCGTTAGGGTAATTGCTTTTCTGTAAATGGGGCCGTTTTAATTGTCACCATTGTAGGAGACGTTATTATAGGAGACAGTATTGTAAGAGACATTATTATAAGAGACACTATTATAAGAGACACACCACTATAAAAGGCACTATTATAAAAGACACAGTTTAATATATAATTCGTTGCAATCAGTTGCACTTTATGGCTGCTGAAACAATCGCTACAACCCCTTGCCATACTTAACACGTAGTAGAGATTTCTAGTAATAACATAATAATATTAATAATAATTCTGCGATCTCCAATTTCTTGGCATCGATAATAATACATTTAAGTGAATATAGGCACACGATAAATTAAATCGATTTAAATTTTATTCCATTAATATCTGCACTTACATTATAATTTAATCTAATCCAATTTAGTCTAATGTAATTTAATTTAATCTAGAATACTACACTACTAGTTGCATTGATTTTAACTAGTTTTCTTTTGATTCAGTCCAGTGAAGTAATATAGAGATATATAAATATTAATTGTCACAGGTGAACGCCTAATTAAAATGTTATTTCTCCAAAGGCAAGCAATCCAGGACAGTTCGAATCGGAGGGTAGCGGCGTCGGTGCTGAAGGGGGTTGGCAAAGAGGTGCTGCGCCGGATAGCGTTTACCATGCTGGCCGGGTTGGAATTAACACCGACAGACCCGACGAGGCTTTGGTTGTTCATGGCAACATGAAGGTACGAGAAAAATAATTGCTTATTTAACATTCAGATTCAGATGAATTTTAGAGACGGTATATTCATTTATAAAATAAATTCCTTGAACATCGCAAAATATATATGTATATCTACAGGTGACAGGTCACATCGTGCAGCCAAGCGACGCCCGAGCGAAGCAGAACGTGCAGGAGGTCGACACTCGCGAGCAATTGCGGAACGTGCAGCAACTGCGAGTGGTCCGTTACCGATACGCACCCGAGTTCGCGCAGCACTCCGGCTTGGGTATCAAGCAGCAAGAGGACACGGGCGTGATAGCGCAGGAGGTCCAGCAAATACTGCCGGAAGCTGTGCTGCCAGCCGGCGACATAGTCCTGCCGAACGGTCAGAGAATCGAGAACTTCTTGGTGGTGAACAAAGAGAGGATATTCATGGAGAACGTGGGCGCCGTGAAAGAGCTATGTAAAGTGAGTTCGCCGTGACGGAAAATAGAAATAAATGAGAACCTCCGACGATTTTGTTTCGCACGGTGAAAGATGTTAATTGTTTAAATATTCGTCGCAGGTAACCGACAGCTTGGAGACCCGCATAGACCAGCTCGAGCGAATAAATAAACGGCTGGCGAAGCTGAAGAGGGGCGACAGCCTCAAGAGTTCCATTAGTACAATATCTAGCATATCAAGTAACAAATACTCATCCTCTATGAATAATAAGACCGTTGTACAGGGAAAAGCGAAGAAGAGCGAGCGCGAGGACGAGCTTCTTTGCAGCAACAAATTTATCCAGATTATCTTCGTTATCCTTATTCTTATCATGGCGTTTTGGTAATTGAACTTCTTCCGCTATAATTATTCTTGTAACTGATTATATATATAATTGTATTTGTAACAAAGGATTCCCTGTTCTGAGCCTCGCAATTTCGTTTCCAGCTTAGTCGCAATGGCAACTTTATACTTCTTAGAATATCAGAAACGTAGCAGCTTGGAATGGTCGGCGGTGGCCAGCAACGGGATGCTGGCCATCAGACCGGCCCATCCGTCGACGGTGTCGAGCACGCCTAATTACGATCCGCGGTACAACTCGCTGTTGGACAGCACTTTGTCGTCGTCGTTCACGAAGCACGGCTCCCACACCAGAGGATCGGACGGCAGCTTGTCCATCAAGAGCAACGTGTTTTCCACGCAGCCGCCGCACACGAAGCAGCAGCTCTATTCGCAGGAGATCACTTGGTACCCCATCAGTCACTCGGGGCCACAACCGAAGCTCGAGAAGAACAGGTGAGATCATCAGCCATCACGTTTCTCTTCGACGACTTCTAATCGAATCGTAACCCTTCAGCGAATTCCCTGGGAACTGGTTGAGCAGAACAGGTGCGGGCGCCGTTCCCAGCAACGTGGACGAGAACGACCAGGGCTCGGACGTTGACTCGTCCTTGAGCAAAGGACCCACCCCCATTGGCAGACCAGCGAACTGTCCGAAACATTTCACGGAATTCGAGAATCCTTGCCAGGTAAAATTGTCACGAATTATTTCACGAAATAACTCTACTCATATAAAAGTATGAAATTTATAATTAATCATTGCTTCGCAGGTGTACTGTTGCACGGCGAAAATCCATCAGTTCGAGGAGCCGCAGCCGGATCATCCGCCAGAGAAGAAGTCCATTTGTAAGTTGTATATTGTTCGATGAATTCTCCTCTCGAAATAACTTAATCAACGCTATAGTTATTCTTATCTCATATACAAACGATCCTTGCCTTCTCCAGCAGATCACATAGAGCAGCCATTGAACGTGCATGAGGAGAAACGCAAGATCAGCAAGGGATTCCAGAATGGCATCAGCCCGTCGGATCCGAGCACGCAGACGCTCGTGAAAGAGGTAAGTATATTAATAAATAAACCTCTTATAGGTAGCGCTAAAGAACCCCTGTTCGTTGCAGAACAATTACAAATATTTACACAAGAGGACGAGGAGGGAGAACGGCGGCGGAGACTGGGGGGAGGTAGCCAGTAACGCGGCCGGCTCGCTGCCGCCGGAACCCAAGCCGCAGTTGTGGATAGTTGCAGAAAGCTTTAACACGTCTCTCGATCAAAAGTACTGCTCCGCATCCTCGCAGGACTCGTCGAACAATGTCACCTGCGTGGTGCCTCTGTCGAAGTATATGCCGGACATACATCTTACCTTGCATTTTGTGTGAGTGCTGCGATACTGTGATATATACTGTAATAATTTTTATTTACAAAGCTGATGGACAATTGAATATGATTTACTGTATCCAGAACATTGTAATATTCGAATGTCATCCATTTAATTTATTTCTTCTGCCATTTGCTACATTTAGTGGAATGCCCTGGTACTGGCAAGTCGTGCAACAGTGCACCCTGTCCACGAACGCCGGTGTGGACGAGACCCTGATCTGCAGTCGAAAGTACACGATGCAGCAGCCGGTGCAATACATGGAGACCAACAATCAGCCGGGAGATCAATCGTTTTCTCTCGACGTTGCTCATTACCTCAGGAAAACGTTGAGGTTTCGCGTGCCCACTGTCCAGCCACAAGAGGTAACTCGCACGATAAACGTACCAGTATTTGATCGAATTTAATCTGCAAAAACAATCTTAAGCCTGACATAACCTGATATACTATTTAAATTTCTTTTCCAGAATATTTGTAAAAACAAGCACGGCGTCGACTACTCGGAGTACACGTTGCACTTCTACCGAGACTGCGACGAGTGAAACAAAAAAAAAATAATAAAACTTGTAACATGGTATCACGGCGAGATTCCACCGAATCCCGGCAGAGTCCGCCGAATCAACAAAGCAGGTTATGTCCACCCGACTCTCACGTGCCTTCGTAGCAACGTATTCCGTCTCTATTTTCTCGAGCTATCAAATTATACATAACAGTATATTATGGTAACGTATAACTATATCAAATGAATCTTTACTGTATTTTCTATGTTATTGCAATTATACCATGTAGCGTGGACAACGATGATGAAAACGGCGCGATCTAGATTTTACAGACTCAAGAATTAAAAAGGTGAACGTTTAGCACGTTTCCTATGGATAATATTATATATTGGAACATTGCAAAGTAACAGTGGAACACGTGTCTCGTGTGAAACGTAGTTGATGGGTTAACAATATATATATATTGAAGTAGACCGTTTCTCGTTACAATCAAACAGAGGATATTTCTTTAAACTCTTCGCTGGAAACACAGGAGCAATACTTACCGCCTTTACTCGATCAGGTTTATGGGTGCGTGCTGTGACACACTGTCAGGTGTAAAATATTGTACAAAGTGAACAGAACTATTATTTAACGGCGGTTCGTGTGTAACATTCGACGACGACCCGCACGGATGTAAATAACAAGAGAGTAGCCGCCCATCAACTGCGAGCGTACAGCGTCTAGCGTATATTGTTTCAATAGTTTTTACACTATTTATACTCGTGTACAAAATTCGATCGGACAGGTCTATCGACAATTATATCATCGACAGTGTATCATCGACGGTGATTATCATTGACAGTATATCATCGACAGTATCCTCTATCGTATCGATACACCAATTAATTACTATACCCCCTTTAAATTACACAGCAACGGTACGCTATCGGAGCCACACCTAATTTCACTCTTAACGTTAGAGTTTTACAACGAACAACAAGTGATACAATCTCGAGTTTATTTAACCTTGTGATCAGCAATCAGACGAACAAAGTCGAGGCGACGTACAAAATATATCACCATCCCGTCATTGTTTCGCTATTATCAATGTTTAACCTCGACGATACCATTTTCAATTCCCACGTAATTGATCCACGGATCGAATTCGACCCTCGATCACGTTAAATCACGATTCGATAGTAGTCGTTCGCGAGTGGCAGCGATATCATAGAATTTCAAGTTCCTAAAAAGGTATTGTATAATAAATAATTACGTAATCCCCCCCGCGCAAGTAGAATTAGGCGGATATACATTTTATTTGCACAAATCGTACGGATAGTTGTTAATCGCATATGTAACTAGTTGTACCGCTATTGTCATTATTGTTGCTAACGCTGCTGCTGTCACTGCGATGTCGTGATAGGACCATCGTCTACGGTCACCATAGATAATCGACGTACACGCGGTTAAGGTTCTATCCACGATTCTCACTTCCATCGTCCAGCTTTGTAAAAATCCGCGCCGTTCGAGCGCGGTCAGAGAGAGAAAAAATATTTAACAACAACGTGTCGCGCGATACTTGAATTTGTTTATCTAGATAATTCAATGGTCAACGTTGTCGTTACTTTCGAACCCGATTAAGGAAAATCTTAGCACGCGATTTCAGAAGCACGATGCAATTTGTTAAACATTTGGTTTTCACCCCGCGAGCCGGTGTACACGAGATTTTTGCCGTCCATGCGTCTTCTCCGTGCAGAAAGGATATCTACTCGATCGTTTAAACGAATATTAATCTAATTATGCAATGCGATTTCACGCGGACGATTGTTCGGAGACAGTCGCGCGACGCGACTCGAGCGAAAACATGTAACGCAAACATTGCGAATATCACAAATATTGCAATACGTAGAGCACAGTGTAGAAGGTTTATTTCGATGAAACAGATTCGATGAAAATTTGGGAAAAAAAAGAACAGCTGGAACAGATCCCGTTGTAAAGATAACACGTTCTTCTATAGTTTCTTCTTCGCATCGATATTATTCTAATACGCTGCAATTGTATATATATATAAACATTATTACAACGCCTAACTAGGAGATCCTGTATATTGTATCACGGTAACGTTTAATCATCCAAGTGTGTAATCTCGTTACGTTTGTACCGCACCCAACCCCCCCTCGCGAATTTGGTAGCAGCGTGACGTAATTTAATTTACTTAGCGTAGCGTTTCTTTTAGAAGAATTCCGACACTTGTATATTTTCCATTGTCATCTCTATCGTCAGATCTATAGTTTGTTATCGTTTTATATTTTAATGTATTATACCTGATTTCGAACACGTAATCTCGATCGATATGTCATCCTGTTCTCTGGATACTTCGAATCGTTCATCCGTCGCTGTTAATTCGATTATTTTATAACTAAGAGAGAAAGAGAGAAAGGGAGAGAGTGATTGCAGCGTGTATGCGATGTTACCTTATGCGCACAATTAGACGAAAGTGTCATAACGTCGTTGGACGAAAAGAAAAAAAAGTCAGAATTTAATTGCCGAGCTTCTATGCGTTCCGTTCCGCGTCGAACGGGACGCGTTCGCCTTTTTTTATCTTAACGACACTATAGGAGGTGGATGGATTCACGTGTTAGATAGAGAAAGGAAATCTCAATGTAAACGACATAATCGATATTGTTTTAGGCAACGCTAGTAAGATTTGTACATACACCGTAGCGAAACGATTGCAATTTAAGGTAATTTAGATGTAAGGGAATTGAAGTCATATATATTTATCACTGCACCGACCGTGGTAATAACGTTGATGTAACGAGTGCCGAAGAAACGAGCGTCGCTCGTCCGAAATTTGAACGACGGTACGACGTTCGATGTTTTAATTGTATTCGACCGGATTGGCCAATCACGGGAGAGAACTCCTCGGTTTTAATATCATTGTTATCGGAGCGTTATAAATCAATTTTCTATTTCATTCTCGGCTCCATTTTTAAGCGAACCAACTCGAACGAATTTGGACCGAATTGCAGCAATTTTAATTCCACGATTTCTTTGTTGTTTCGATGCTGGCCGAAGCGTCCATCGTTTCTTCGATGCGGAAGAGCGTTCGATGCTCGAATTGCCGGGCATCGGGCAGTACTATATTATGTATATTTGAACAAATCAGCATGTAAATGTTATATTCGCATATTTATGATGGTATTGTTAAGACAAATGCATATAAATATATACGACAACAAACTTGTATTTGTAGGAAAATAAAGATATTGCTCCGAAAAGACGGCGACGGGAATTCGATCTCTCAGAATTTCTATAATTATATAGTGAATTATAGACAACAAAGAAATAGCCTTAGAAAGCTCCTTATATATATATTTTATATACATCTAAGAAAAATATATATAAAATATATATAAAATAAGTGCATGAAATAAATTCCTAAAATTCTGTTTATTAATCACTATACTTGGAATAGGCTTGAAATATACTTAGAATATAGTTAAAATCATAATACTTGGAATATTGATGGAGGATCAATGGTAGCCGCTAAATGAAAAGAAGACGTTCAAGATAATCGCATAATTTATATTTTGTATATACAGTCACTTTACAACGCGTACTTTTAGTTATACATTGTAGCTCACAAATACTTTAGGTCAGTGAACGGCGAGTGAGTCGCAGTAAAGACGGTATCAAAGTAAAAAAACTAATTCAGATGATCGCCCTCGCGCGGGGGTTGTTCTGCCGTTTCGGCGCGAAACAAACGCGACACGGAACGGTGGTGTCACAGCGATACATTCGTTTCCTCCGATCGAACGGCGCGGGATCTCTGCTTTAGCTTCCTTCCGCCGGGAAAGCGGCCAATCGGTAATTAGATTCTCGATCGTCGAGCCGCAATAGAAAACATTCGATTCTACCGTCTCTTCGTCTGTAAGGTTGGCAGTAAATTGTTCAGGCGTGGATACACGGATCATCGCTCTCGTTTCTTTACTTTTACAATCTTTTTGGCGACGCCGCGGCGTAATGGAATCACCTAACTCTGGCCAACGACGCGTTCACCGTCGCTAATATGGCAGGCGAAGTGTTAATTAATTTATATAGTTTTTATTCAATTTTTTGAGACGAAAAAATTAGCAGATTCGTTCGACAATCAATTTGTCATTTTCGAAGGGTGTAAAATAATTTTACAAAAATTTTGAAATAAATTTCCACGATAGAAGAAAATTTTCCCGGTAAGAACGAGGACAATGCAATAATAATAATATATAAAAATAATAATAAACCGTTTGAAACTATCAATTTTTCCAAACCGAGAACATTCGAATTCTTCGCATGCGTCGAAGATTTTACTTCGTGAGATTTAACGATGGCTGATCAGGTGTCAGGTGAGTTAATTACGACCGCAGCGTCCGCCGGACTTTACATTGGAGTTCGACTACGGCTGCTTTACATTTTCACAAGCGAGCAGGTTAATAACGTCTTTATTGGTTGATTTCTGTGCCGTTCCGTCGAAACACACGACGCACTTTAGGCGCGCGATCTCGCAATGCTGGATAATACAATTAAAATCGGCACGGGTACGCGAAAGTTACATCGATGGTAAACGCTATAATTAGTGATATGGACATGTCGGTTACTCCTTCGATCAGGAATACAACTATCAGGGTCGTTTTGCTTCTCCAGTTACTCGGGACGATGCGATAATTTATTTAATTCGAATAAAGGGAGAAAATTGGAGGATAACGGAAATTTATAAATATATGAACAAATAGGGATATTTTATGTAATATATATATATATATATATTAATATTAATATGTAATAAAAGTGATATATATTATTATGTGTAATATATTTAATATATATTTCATATATCTATAATATAAAGTATATTACATATAATATATCAGATAAAGGCCAATAGAACGTCCCGGCAGGAATGAAAATCGCGGAGAAGCAAAAACAACAAGCACACTGTATCGCACAGAAGCCAATAAGATTTTTTATTGATTGATTGTTTTATTCGTGTCTACAATTTTGGGAAAGAAACGAATATAGCTCGCGCGTCTCTGGCCCTCACGAGGTAGTCTACGCAACGCGTACAATAAAAATGGCACTTTCCGTACGCATCCGCCGGTACACATATACATATACATATATATGGTACACTGGTATACAGAGTTCGAACTTAAAAGCGAAGAGGAAAGATAGTTCTCGCAAAAGCAACGATCGATCGAAGCAACAATTTCGTTGGACATTGCCGTGGTACCCGCGCCTCGTTCGCAGCACCGCGTTTCTCGTGTTTTCACGAAGTTACTGGCCGTAAATTCGTCTCTCTCTCTCGATATGTTGAACAATAAGACTCCATTAGAGGATAGAAAAAAGGTCGCACTTCGAAAGTGAGGAGATATGTGAACGATATTGCTCGCGATCATTCGCATTCTTTCGCGCGCGTCCGCCTGCGAGGAATACACCAATCACAGACGAGGTGCAGTAAAAATTAAACTTGGTTTTATTGAATTTATTTAGACTGAATTTGTTTTTATTTCACTTATTTTTATTAGAAGTTCAGCTATTTTTATATTGCCTGAATTGGTAAATCCGAATTTTTACGAAAGGGTCTCTTACGACTTTGACAATATTAAATAAATGCAACCGGATCTTTTTAAACAATACGGCGCATACAGCACTATTTAAAATACAATACTCTTTTATATCTGTAATTTTGCAGGCGTCGAAATCGAGGCTGGTTCGCCGAAATAAATTTTTAAAACACTTGTGCACCGGAAATGTCTTTACACCTTGATTTAGTCATCTTATTTATTAAATAATAATTTATTAGATAGTAAAACGGAGTACTTAAGGAACAAGAGGGCTTTTAAATTATAAAAGAGTGAATAATGATCCCTGAAAGTATCGCAAATATTATAGAACAATATTATAAATAGTTTTCGACTCTGCCTCGTCTGTGATTCGATTCGGGGCGCGTCGCGCGCGACAAATCGATAGATATACGACGTGGATATGGTCTGTCGCGGCTATAACAATAAAAAACGACTTATCAAAAAACGTTCGTGCAAGCGTGCCCATCGAAAACGAACGAACGCAATAAAACGTTTCGCGTCCGGACAACGCGAGGACGGTCGCGTGATCGTTTCTCCGCGGCGTGTGGTTTGGTCGATGTCTCTCCCTTTTCGAGAACCACGCGAACGCCCTGAAATTCTCTGACGTTAAATTCTCTCTGCTTTACGTCAGCCAACGCATCCGTCAACGGTAACGACGCGTTGGTCGTAAAATGAAATCAGCGTCTCGACGAAACGCTGTTAAACAACGACTGAACGCCGGCTATACAAAGATCGACTTAACATCTTTACAAAGATCGACTTAACATCTTTACAACAATGAAAACGAAACGAACCATTGCAACGACTCGGAGAAGGAAACTAACGGGCGAAAAGGGTGTCTCGGAGCGATATAAATTTAAAAAAAAAGGAAGACGATAGTCGTTGAATTGTCAGAGCAGTCGTTTAACGGCGGGCGAAGAGACGAGCTAATTATTTCGGTGCGTCGTCGCCGTAAAGAAATCACGAGCTCCTCTCCTTGAACGTTCTTATCGTTTACAACATATTCGTGTGTTAGGCGATAGTAAAATTTATACAAACGTTAAAATGAACAGTCGACGTGCTCGAAAACAAATCGCCTAATCGCTCGCGTCGATGTGTTCTCGACGCGCGAGCGAAGAAAAATTCGACGCCCGGCTTCGTATCTTTCGATCGGCTAACAAATCAGCGGCCGCGAGGGATTATCAACAACAAATCCGACTTGTATAGTATAAAAGATCATGCGTGTCGAGGATATGTATCGTGTCCGCGCTTAAACTCTAATTATGCGGGAGTGCGCTCAAAATGATCTTAGAATTACAGTAAGCTCCGGGGGGTTAGTTCTCAGTTCGGATTGCCGCGACGACTTCGCCGCTGCCGCCATGCTCCTCGTCCCCACGCGCGCGCTATAGTATCACGCTACAGTGTGTAGCGCAGTGTCGTCGGTCTCTCGAATGTACACGGACGAACGCGCGTTCCCCTGCGATACGCGGCGACGCCGTTGCGCCAATCCCACGCCTTACTGTACTTTTATTCATCGCCGATTTCTTAACGTCTACGAAACATTTATTTAGTTTTTAGTTTAGTTTATTTCATTTTTTTTTACAGAGTAAATGATTCGGTGACTGAGCTGGAAAGGTTCGACGAACGTGACGATCGCGATCCTCGACAGTGAACTCGATAGAAATTAACACTTTGCGCCGCCTTTTCAGAAATTAATGTTTGG
>NC_135782.1:3523099-3571600 GCF_028453695.1 Augochlora pura | reverse complement strand
AAAGGGGTGGTAGAACACCGTCAAGAGAGAGGGGCGACGAGAAAAGAGAAAAGAAAAAAGGGACACGGTAGCCTGGGCCCACGTAGAAAGTTTCGCGTAACTCGAAAGATTAGACGGGACCGGGACTGAAGGAGCACAAGCTACAGAGGCTTGGGGGTGGTGCTGCGGAAGAGAAACGGGCTGTTGGGGGTGGGGCCGACGCGACGGACTTAAAAACAATTGCCCGGCGGCGACGCGGGAATTTTAAACACACTTTTATCGCTCGTCCGGATGGCTTTTGTTCGACGAAAATCGCCCCGGGGGTGGGGGGTGAGAGCGAGGCGGAACGGGGGTGTGAATCGAGGACTCGACGCACACTGTCCACGGATCGAAAGGGCTTTAAGGCAATTTACGAGGGGTTTTACGGTTTCAAGTGACGCCGGCCTGTCCCGATCTTTTTCCATTTCCCACCTTTATCTCCCCCGCGCTCTTTTGTTCCATCTACACCCCGTCCCCCGCGTCCACTTTATATTCAATGTTATTTTAATACCGCCCCTCCCCTGGTTCCCGGCGCAGTGACCCTCTCGCGAACCTCCCATACCCAATTGAATTATAAGAGGCTGAAAAATTACCGCACCGCCCTCCTCCTCCCCCTTCAGGAATTTAAATAGGACGAATCAACTCATCCGACGTAGTCCTGGAAATTGCATTTCGCCCCGCGTCACCCACGGATCCTACGCGATCGAGCCTCCGCCATGGGGCCCCGCGTGCTTGTTGCCGAACGTTCCCGTGAAATGCTCGGCCATTGGACAGGGTTCTGAACCACTCGCGAGCTTGTTCGAGGATAACGGCCGCGCGACGATACTACGGGGGTTGTTCCTATCCGCCCGACGAGGACACGGAAGACCAGAGGCGCTCCTATGTGTAACCAATGCTCCGTGAAATTAGCCCGCAGACTGACGATCGCTGCGTACATTTCGGCGAGCAGCGTGGATGTTTTATGACGGCGGATATTTTACGGATTTTAAATTTATTGGGAAATGCTGAGGGATGATGGCCGAGACACTGCTCGGGGAACATCGTACAGGAATATTTGTACACGACGAACGACGGGGCGGATGGGGTGGCTTCGATTACAACTCTGGACGAGCCACTAAACTGGCGGGCCGGAATAGGAAGAAACGAGGGGGGCGGGGGTGGCTGCGGAAGGGTCGAGTTTAGCCGCTCCACTGGTCTGTAACTCGAACCAGCCCCGAGGAACACCGCCACCATCCCCTTCTCCCTAACCCCCCTTCCCTTCCCTTCCCCGCCGGGAACTTGCCGCGTCAGCCACGCGCTATAAGGTCGAAACCTACCGCCTACGGACAGGAAACGGAATCCAACTTCCTTCCTTGGTAGAGGGCGAAGATTAATCTCGGCGCGGCCATGCTCCTCTACCTGCGCCCACGGTAACCCCTTGGACCCCCCCGGTTGGCTCGCTTCGACCCGGCGCATCCCTCTTCGCGAGACCGCGTACACTTCTCACCAACGGCAACTCTTTCTATCCGCCTTTATCAATCCGGCACCGACCGAACACCGCCTCCGAACTCAAAATCTTCTCGTTCCGTTCCGGAGATTGGATTTCCTGTACTGTAATTGTCCGGTCGAGTAATTAAAGTCTTCGAGAAGAATTGATTGGAGGTGAATTAAATTAAAGTTTATTTTTAGCGATGGTTATGGTTCGGTTTAGTATATTAATTTTGTGGAATTTTTGTGGGAAAATGGGGAAATTATTTTTAATTGGTAGGTATCGAAGAGTGTTCTTTATGCTTTTTGGGTAGAAGTAAGGTTATGTCGACTATTGCTGTGCTGTAATAATAGGAAATAATAATGCAGAAATTGTAGGTCAAAATCGTCTTCTTGAAATGTTTGAAATAGCATGCACTGTACTATAATTCTAAAGCTGATTAATTAAAGAAGTATAGAAAACTTGTTTTGCAACAACGAAAGACGATGTTGGTGTACAATAAAAATTGTTGTTAGCCGAACCTCGACGCGTGTGTCCGTTTTACGAGCCCATAAAAACTTCCATCATTCTGTTATGTGTGCTCTATTACATGTTGATGCGGACGTTACGCGCACCTGTTATAATTTTATAGTGAAGTGCACATAATAAGGGCGGGCAAACTTCTTAGTCAGCCCTGCAACACGTACGTTGTATATATTACGACTATTTATACTGCTATCATCATGATAAAATATGGTGTTAAATAAAATATCGCTGTTACAGTTCCATTAAATCATGTCCGAGAAAGACGTGATCTTTCTAATAATATAGACAGCATGCTATAGAAAGTGTCAATGGAAATATTGCTAGAAATAAATGTAGATTGTCTATTATATAAATATAAAATAAAATATAGAATAAACTATAAGATACCAATATTAATATAAAATAATAAATACTGGGATCTTAGTAAAAATTAGTTGGTACGAATAAGTGTCCAGAATATGTCAATATCAAGTTAAAAATATGGCAGAAAAATCTGAATAAATTCTGCGATGCTCATCGAAGCCTCTAATTAAATATACAAATATTGTTTAAGCGAACTGTTTAACATTGAGATCGAGCTTTCGTACAATAGGGGAACAAGGTACGGACACTCGATCGTATCAATCTCGCGATCCATTTCATTTATTCCAGGTCGTCTCGTTGTGTCGCTTTTATTATTACAACACCGATATTTTTTTCAAAGCCGGATATCTATTATTTCGTCCGCGGTATATTTCATAAAATAAATATCGCGGTGGCCGCGGGAAGACAGTGACAGAGCATTCGTTGACCAAACATTTAAAATATTTACAACCGGTGCTCCCCCGCGCTCCCGATACGCGGTTTCCGTCTGCACACAATACACACGTGATCCGAGTTGTTGTTCAACGTTATTCGAAGCCGCAATTTCATTTTCCAGATCCCTGCGGAAACGTGGAGTGCGTGGAACCGGAAATCTGTCAGCTGGACGACTCGAGGCAACCGGCCTGCCGTTGCGGCGAGCAGTGCGGCCTCGAGTTCTCGCCGGTCTGCGGCAGCGACGGTAAAACGTACTCGAACGAGTGCAGCCTGAAGCAGGAAGCCTGCAGATCGAGATTGTCGCTCAGGAAGGTGTACAACGGGGCCTGCAGCTCAGGTAATTGAAATTCCTATCCGGGCAAAAATCAGGCAAAAATCGCCATTAAATCGTCCGTATAAATGATCAAAAACTACTTTATCACACTATACTCAATTCCCACTAATTCTCAAAAGAAAAAAAAAACGAGAGACAATATCGAAACCCGAACGAAACCCTTTAACGTCACACTGGCCTCTAATTCTCGTTGGACCCGCGTTCTACGTTAAAGAAACGAATTAATCATCGAAACACCATAATCCAGTAGCCTCGTGTTCCGTATACCGGAAGAGCGAGCAGCCGATTTCTGCTTCCATCGAGCAAGGTTTCTACGAGGCGAGCCGAAGTTTCAGATTTCCTTGGGCACGGTCCCGCGCGAACTTGGCTGGCACGCGGCGCGAGATTCGCGTAACAATTCGACGAGGAAAGTTCGCAGGGGTGGAGGATCGCGCGCGAAACCACCCTCCCTCGGTGCCGTTTCTTTACTTTCGATCTCGGTCGAAAGTTTCGGCGTCCACTCTGTTCCGTGATCGGCGAACAAAACCTTTTACGTGCGACAGAGACTTTTAATCTCCCCCCGTGTTGCATTGTGCAGGGATCAATCCGTGCGACGAGGCGAAGTGCAGCCCGTACGAGCAGTGCGTGATCAACCGGCAGGGGATAGCCAGCTGCGAGTGCGGGCCGGAATGCGAGCCGGTGATGAGACCGGTGTGCGCGCGCGGCGGCAAAACGTACACGTCCCTGTGCGAGCTGAAGAGGCAGGCCTGTTTGACGAAGACCAGCATCGAGGTTGCCTACACCGGCACCTGCGGATCCAGGGGACCCTGCTCCGAGAAGGTCTGCTCTCGTTATTTTATCCGTTGAACTTTCCGAGACGGCCAGGCGATGATTTTCACCCCCTAGCTGCGTTTATCTGTATTTAATGATAGTCAAAAATTATATATTAAAGAGAAAATTATATATCATAGATTAGATGATAATGTGAAATTGGTCGTGACATCTAATGCATATCTTCAGATAAATTTATTTATATATTTTTATATGGTTTACCGTATTGTACAGGTTGTTCTAGTATAGGTGGTGCAATCAATAAAGAAAAGTGAGAAGGGGTTGTTTTCTTTCTCCGCAGATCTGCCAGTGGGGCGCCATTTGCGCGGAGACCGGCGGCACCGCGATCTGCGAGTGTCCCACCTGTCCGGCAGAGTTTCAACCTGTCTGCGGCGACGACGGCATCAGCTACGGGAACGAGTGCAAGCTGCGCCTCGAGGCTTGTCAACATCGCCGCGAGATCCGCGTGCTTTACCAAGGACTCTGCAGTGAGTAACGATCCCCTATCCGGACCACGGATTCCTTTCAATTATCGTCCGATTTTTCGGTACTAAAAAATTGTTATAATTACAATTAACATATATTTCAAAAAAATTTTCCCCCGGGCTTACAACGAATACCCGGGGGTGTAATAATAATCTATCACAGTCGAATTTCACCTAAAAATTCCGTTTCACATATACATTAAATAAAAGAACTTAAAAAATAACGATAAAATAAATAAGTAACGATAAAAATAAATAAAACAGTACAGATTAAAACAAATGCCACCTTTCTATAACTGCAATAGCCTGAAATACAAACGGGTTAACAATAACATCATTCCTTCAACAATTCACATAAAATACTTCGCAAAAAGATTTCCCACCCCATAAACTACAGCTCCAAAAAATACCACGAATTTCCCGTTTCCCCTCGCGCGTATTTGTTTCGCGTATTTGCTAAGCAACCGCGAGAGGCGCCATGAATCAATTCGTAGCCGTTCCTGCCTCGTAAATCTTCGTTCTCTTCATTGAAATAAAAATGTATCCGGTGGAAGACGCCGGGCGCAAGGGGGATAGGGTGTCCCGCAGGACAAATATGTATTTTCCGGAGCGCGCGGTCCCTGTCTCCGCGGCGCGCTCGATATCTCTCGTCGGGGATCATAAATTCCCTAGGAGACTGTACATTGTTCGTCGACACCAGAAATGGAAATGGCTTCATTGAAAATCGAATCGAAATAAGTCGGCGAGCACTGCGGAGATTACCGAGCTGCTTTTCATTCCGCTTACTTCTCTCTCTATCTCTCTCTATCTCTATCTCTCTCTTACTCTTTCTGTTATTCTCTTAGCTCTTCCGCTTTGTTTTCCAGGACGGGCCGTGTCCTCTCTGTATCCTTCTTTATACAATTTACCTTGAATTTTATTTCGCCGCTCGCGCCGGTAATCTTGAAGAGGATACCGAGTTTTTCAGACCCGACTCCGCGGTAGGGGGAGGCTTTAGACCGGCGTGGAAACTGGGTCACTCGAAACCTCAAAATAAAACTCTGCTTAAAGTGGTCACGCTGTTTATACCTTATACGGTGCCGGCCGATTCTCCACTGGGATCGCGCGAACGTGATTTCACGGCGAATTCTATTCCCGAAGGAGAACGCGGGGATCTATAAGGGATGTTTTTACGACACCTACAATTTAAACCATTTCATACAATTTAAAAATATCAATCATATTTTTCTTAACACAATTTTCAATTGTTTTGCCCGCGGAAGATGTCGGCCATTAGCTGTTTGTTTCCACTGAAAATGTTTTCCCAGTCTCGCCGTGGAAATCCGAGAGAGACTCCGTCGAATAAGTTGATAGGTACTTAGCAGAGTCAACCCTTTCGACTCCCCGTGTCATTGAATATGGAGCCAATCCGCGAGTCGCGGCGACACGCGGCGACTTCGGGAGCCCCGGGTTTTAGACAGTTGCCCCGTTCTCACGTTCTTTCTTCTTCGAAGCGTTCGACACAACACACCCCCGCGTGGAAATCGGTCACGAATAAGGCGCACCCGACACGAAACAAACGCGCAACTCGACGCTGCCGCGGGTGCGGTGGCATCTCGCGACTGCTGCCGGCTGCCATCTGACACACGACATTGTTCATTTCCAACGCAAATTATTTCCAAGCGTTCCGCCGACTTCGCGGACGCCTCTTCGACAATTGGAAAGAAAACTACCCTCGACGGATTTTCGACTCCTTTTGTTCTATAATTGTGAACGTTGAGAAGGTGCTTTACTAAATGGACATATTTATTTGAGCGGCTTAATCTTGGCAAAGATTAATTATAAATTTTATAATTAATTTTAAATTAATTCTATTATTAATTTTAAAAGGCAATTAAAGCTCGATTTCTAATTGTAATACGAATGAGAGGTTAAAACAATTAATTGAACAACAGAAAAGGGAGAGTAAAAGTTGAAGGTATATTTGCAATTTTCAACCGTATGGTTTTAAATTACTGTAATAATTTCTATGAATCGAAAGGCACGGTGTAGCAATTGTTAACACAATTAAATAGAATATTTCCAGTCCTATGTCATTTTTCCTCCGAGAATTTCGTTGACCGCGTATCGATTAAAAAATAGCGGTCAGTGTAAATAATTAAAGAAATTTTATTAACGAATCGAAACAGGCAAAGACGATAAATTATCGGACAAAATTCGTCGTGGACACGGGCGGGGCGCGATTTTTTACTCGTGCCCGGTCCACCGTGAACAATTTCCATGGAACGAACCCCGCGGGGTCCTTTGACAACGCCGTAACAATATTTGCATGGTGATCGATAACGGAGCTTTGTGTCTTGAGAATTTGTTGTCGGATCGATTTGCATTTTTATGATGTAAATTCTTTTTTGCGAAAAAAAAGGTAGCGAGGCGGGACTGGTCCGACCGGTTTATCAGCATTAAATTGCGTCGGATTCGATCGATTGTCAATTAAACAATGTCGAAAAAAAGTTCGACGTGGACGGGCTTACGAAGTTACACGAATGCTCGGCAACTCGTTAATGGCTCGTTGCGTTGCCCGTCCATTGTTTAGAACACCGTTTAGTAGTTTTACGCCGTCGGTTCCGTGCTCGGCGAGAGAATTAAAAATGATCGACGTCGAGGAATAAATAATTAGCCGAGGTAATGATAGTCGGCGGAAAATAATAAAATACGTCGAAGGATCAGTCGACTTGAAAATAATATTTTATATAATTATTATCGACGATTTAATTAATCGTTTGTAATGAGAGAACTGTTTTATAAGTACATTCGTATAAATTCGTATTAATTTATAATATATATACGATGTAATATTATATATTATAATTTATAGTATATATTTAAATTAATTTCATTCAACACGATTTAATTTAATTTAATATATAGAACCAATAAATCAACTCATAGATTTAATTATATATTAAATATATGTTTTAAATTAATATGGATTTATAAACGTTCTTATAAAGCAATAAATAAATTAATAAATAAATATTACATATTAAATATGTATTACGTAGACATGTGATATATATTTAATTTAATTTATTACAAGATTAATAAAAGCATAAAAGAGACGTATAAACGCCAAGCGATTACTCGGTTAAAATCAAGCCGAATCCAACCTGCATACCCGAAGAGGAGCACAGCTCTATCACGACCAAGATCTAGCAAAGAAACCCAGATCGGATCCGGGATAGTCGGCCGGGCCCCGAGAGATAATTTGCATGGTTGAAAATCGCGTGAAACTTCTCGAAACGTAGCCGCCGTGCCGGGGATTCGGTTCCATGCATATACCGCGCCGGGGCGAGGCGACTTCTCTCCTCCGTGAAATTGTATGAGTTGTTACCCCGCGGCATGCACGTTGCATATGCATGCCGGGCTGCATCCCGGCGCAGCTCCTCGACGATATCCACGGCGCGCGCGGCCACACGGAGAGCCTAGGACTCGCCGGCTCTGCGAGCCCCGATCGCAAGGCACCCCGGGATTCTCTTGTCGCGAGCACGGCAACCTGGAAGCCAACCGCCCGCCGCCCCTCGCGTGCCACCAACCCTTCGCTCCTCTCGTGCCACCAACCCTTCGCTCTTCTCGTGCCACCAACCCTCCGCGTCGCAGGAGGTCTTCGATCCTCGGCTCTGTGCGAAGGCTTGTTACCCTCGAGCTCTAGTAGCATCATCGACACGTCGTTAGCGACGGGGAGGAGCGAATAAGCTGACGCCCTTTTTCTCTTGGAACTCGATGGATTCTAAAGGACGAGATTGCGATCTTGTTGCAATTTTTATGCCTTCGCTCTATTTTATTCGATTTGTGTTTTTGTTTTTCTTGCTATATTTTCTGTTTTTCTTGCTATATTTTCTGTTTTTCTTGCTATATTTTCTGTTTTTCTTGCTCCATCTTTTCTCGCTCTTTTACAATGTTTTTTCTTGCTCCATTTTTTTCTCGCTCTTTTACAATGTTTTTTCTTGCTCCATTTTTTCTCGCTCTTTTACAATGTCTTTTCTTGCTCCATTTTTTTCTCGCTCTTTTACAATGTCTTTTTCTGTTCATTTTTTCTCTTTCTTGCTCCACTTTTCCTCCTGCTTCTACTATTCATTCTTTCTTGCTCTATCTTTTCTCTATCGTGCTCTACTATTCTTTCTCTCTTGCTCTAATTTTATCCTTTCTCCACTCATCCTCCCTCTATCCCCACTTTCTTCCTCACCGAACCGCAATCCTTTATGAAAAATAAAAATTACTCCCTACATCCCTCTCCTCAACAATCAATCAATCAATCCTCGCGACCCCTTCAAGTTCTCCAAATAATGGTGAATTTAAATAATAAATCTCTCGAATACATTTACATAAAAAGTTCGCACAAAGAATCTAGACTTTAACGTTCGCGACGGCAATAAACATTCATCCGTAACAATAAACATCGTTATAACTCGCAATGAAAAATATCGCGCTTCTTTCCACCGTCACCCGGTCAATTGTTCTCTAACCCCATCTCTTTCTGTCTCTCTGACTGTACGTCTGCCACCCCCGGTCTCCGCATTGTTGCCGGATTTAACCGGCGCCACCCAGCCGGCACCCAACCAGCCAGATAATATCCCTCGAAACGGACGCAGTTATGCAAATGGCGACGGGAGTAGAAGGGAGGAGAGAGAATCTTTATTAATACCGGTTTGAACGGCGGCCAGGAGCCGACAACGGGGCGCAAGGCGCTGCCCGGCCGCCGGCTGCAACAGGGTTGCACAGGGGGGGTTTTGCGGCCGTGGAGCGTCGATGGGCCACGGATCACGGAACCGGAAGAAGTCCGCGCCGGCCGAAACAATTGAGCAAGGCGAGGGTGGGTTAGTTAGCGGGGGCCGACGTCGGGGGATGGTGGAGGTATCGCGCGCGGGCATCTACGGTGTGCGAGAGGCCGGCTCCCGCGGATGACGAATGGCCGGACCCAGCCTTTTTGCCCTCGCGGCCAATTACCGGGGAGATAGATCGTCCGTTTCGGTGGAACTGCAGCCGAGCCGCTGCTGCGGAACATCCGCTCGCTTGCGCAGAGAGAGCGAGAGAGAGAGAGAGAGAGAGAGAGAGAGAGAGAGAGAGAGGGAGAGAGAGGGAGAGCCGTAGCCCCGCGGCTGGCGATATCCGATTAACCCCGAGCTGCCTCGTCGATTGCTAATCGCTCTCTTGTTTGCTTCCAGATGAATGCGAGAACAAGAAGTGCGAGTACTATGCCGAGTGCGAGACGGACAGCAACGGGGAGGCCAAGTGCATCTGTCCGAGCAAGTGCGAGAGTTCGGTAAGCAGATTGTTGTGCTTGTTGAAAGTTTTACCCCCTTCGTGGGGGGTGGAATCGATTTTTAAACTTTATACTTGCGCTATGATATATTCGAACACTAAAATCTCCAAATAGTTAAAGCAATTTAATTAATCGAAGCGAAACTAGGAAATTGATATTTATCATAGGGGTGGCATCAGAATTCTTTTACGTAATATATTGTAATAAAAATTAATTTTAAAGATTGATTTGAAGTTCAAGTTGAATGGAATTTTATTTGTTCTATTTATTCGATTTATCCTATTTATTTCATTTATTTGATTCGTTTAACTGATTCGATTTACTCGATTTATTTAATTAACGAGAATCCTATTCGTAACTTCGAAATTTAATGGAACCGGCACATATAGAATATACGAAATAAAGATATTAAAAATTCACGCGCTATTATATTTATCGCGAATTAATTTGTATTAAACGCGTTAAAATAGCAGGAAATTGCAGAGCCAATTACAGTAGAGCGGCTGTCGATTACTCTGGCTTTTGTTTATTTTCAAGCGTAATTTAGTCCGTATTTATCGTGTGGGAGGCACCCGAATGTTTTTATCCAAAGTTCTGTTTATTGTTCGTTTGTTAAAATTGAACGTGTTGCGGACGGGAGTTTTTTTTTTATAAATATCACGGAAATTGCTTCGATCTTTTTCATAACGATTTTAATGTTTGCCATAGCAAAATGTTTTTTCGTTTAAATTCAATTTATGTTTGTTTGTTAAAATTCGGCTTGTTGCAGATTCTTTTTAATAATGTCGGGGTTGTTTGATTTTTCCAGTACTGATTTCTGTGTTGATTGGGTTGGTAAAAATTTTTTAAAGTTGTAATTATCATAAATTTCAATCATTGATTTCAATCGTTAATTTTACTACCTGTAATTTGGCCACCCTTAATTTTACTACCCTTAATTTTACTACTCTTAATTTCACCATCCTTGATTTTACCATCCTTAATTTCGCCACCCTTAATTTTACCATCCCCAATTTTACCACCCCTAATTTCACCACCCTAAACACACTACAAATATTTTTGTTCTTCAAATCGATCAGAGACCTACGAAATAACAATTGCAAATAGAAATAATGTTCTTAATATATTTAGCTACGTAATTTCTAGATGCACTATAATATACTTCGATATCTGCGTCCGCAGAGACGAAAAGAGATTTCCCCGGAGGGAACTGTGATGATAGCCAACTGATCGCATTATAACAGTAAACCTTTGATCGCGAAGCTGTTCAGCTGTGAAATCGGCTTAATTTTTCCGCTGACTCGCGATTACTCTCATCGAATTAATCCTCGAATAGAACTGAAGCAATTAAGCTAATATGTACTTATCAAAGTAAACGTATCATCAGCAGGGGAAGATTGGCCGATTGTGATAGCCGACGCAGAGCACCCTTACAAGAATTTGCAAGACGTTCTTTTGCTCCAAGTAATAGTAAAATTAAAATAAAAATTACCGCAGTCTTCGTACAATCCTTTAACATTTACAGAAAAATTCTGAATGCTCGAAACAATTTCTAAAAAATTATACCATTTTTTTTGTTGACTCTATGTTACAGTGTACTCTATATATATATTAATTAAAAATATTTGCGATAGGGATGATTAACGTAACCCTCTCCTGCCTATGGCAATTGACAGTCCGATCGCAAATTAATCGGAAACATAATTTATTCCACGGTAAAGGATAGCGAGCCCAACCCGGGAAACTTTTTGTTCCTTGAACTCGAAGAGAGAAAACATCGCGCAGGAGGATATACTTGTTTCGAAGAATAACCGATCTACGTTGGAAAGTGTGTAAGAGGGGAAATTACCAGCGTCAAACATAATGAATCATGAAAGATATCAGTCTACACGTTCTCACGCCCAATCTTTGCGTTAAACCCTCCCGTCGTCGTTAGCTAAACTAAAGTAAAATATTCATACGATGATGGATGAGCTGTCTCCCCCCTCCCCCCTCCCTGTACGTATACACGGTGTATCCGAAATCGCGGTGGAAGGCGAGACCAGGGTGATTGCTCACGCAAAAATAAGTCCGGGTTGAAAAGCGTTCGTGCGAGGTTATGTCATTTCACCTAGTTTTATCGTAAATGGACTATCTTTACATAGGATATAGAATCTGTGCTGCTATTTTTCTACTTGCTCTCGCAAATCAGTAGGCTCGCTATATTTATCTGAATTAAATTTCTCCACCACTCTGTCCTACGATAAATCAAATTTTTATTAAACACTTCAGTCCTACATCATGTTCTCTAATTTTCCATACACCCTATATATATGTACACCGTAAAACATGGCCATGGGTACTATCAGAATGATTAAGTAAAAGGAGTGGTCATAGATTAGATCGAGCTGGACGTTATAACGTAATTAACAGTCATTATTTAACGTTTCTTTGCTTTTTGATTGATGCCTCTGTCAAACACGAATGTATGCCTACTAATTAATAAGAGATTAACCATTCGAGCTATTTTTATTTTATCCATCGATCATAAAACGTCCTATATCATTGAACTAAATTTAACAAAATTATATTATCGACAAAAATAAAATTAATTCCTTTATCGATGACACTCCCTATTTTATTGGACTAAATTTAATAAAATTATACTATCAATAAGATTAAATAATTATTAATTTCTTCATCGATAGAATTTTCTTTTCCCATTCTATCCCACGTTTTACAGTAATATTCGCCTAAAAAAAATATAAGAGGTGAAACTACGAGATGCTAAAACATCCCCATTCAATCCGAGCCCCATTCACGACAGTCCCCGCCATCAATACCGAAGCAAGCCAACGCAGAAAATTATATTTACCTGACCCGTGGCTCGCTGAATCCTCAATCGTCGAAAGGAAAACATTAAAAATCGAGAGATAGCGGCTCATCGTTCAGACCCGGCAGATTATAGCGAGAGCGAGAGAGAGAGAGAGAGGGAGACGGCGCTACGCGGGAAACTACCCCCACGAGTCCCAGGGGCGCCTGGAAATTCGTAGCTTCCTCGGGCGGAAGTTAAAGAAGGAAAATAAGAAGAGGAAGAGCGAAAAAGAGAAAGAAAAAAAAAAGGAAACCGGGGGCGGTCTTATCGCGTGTAATCCGCGACGGTTCCGCCGGGTTCCGTCGGAATAAAATTTCCCCGAGCACAAATATTCGTTGGGAATGGAGAGCACGTCAGGGGGCCCCACCCCCACCCCCAGGTCCTGGAGATATCGTTATCCAGGCGGGGAGAGTTCGTCGAAGTCCGGCTTGGGGACACGCGCCGCTTCAGAAATTCACGGATTCGTGGAACGTCCTGCTGACAAAACCACGAACAATTCCCCTCGCCGTCGTC
The DNA here is from genome assembly GCF_028453695.1 of Augochlora pura. Classification (NCBI taxonomy): domain Eukaryota; kingdom Metazoa; phylum Arthropoda; class Insecta; order Hymenoptera; family Halictidae; genus Augochlora; species Augochlora pura. Next base: position 3,558,496 of record NC_135782.1, on the reverse strand, counting down.
GTCGTCGCCCCCCCCCCCCCCCCCCCCGCCCCCCCCCCCCCCCCCCTCCGTCGTCGTCCTCCATCCTCCAATCGTAGAGACGTCGTCGCGGCCGTCGGTGTCGCCGCGTTGCCGGTCGTTCGGGTAACTGCCGTCTCCTCTTCCTCTCCCTCTCTCCTCCACCTCCTCGGTGCATGCTCCTTTTTCTAAGGAGGAACGGAAAAGTGGTCGGACGTGGCCAAGGCGACGCGGCCCTCGGAGCCATCCAAAATTCAACGGCGACGAGAGGACGTTACAGGACGGTTATGGGACAGGCCGACGCGGAACCATCAACCGGAACGACCGTCCGCGGCAGCACGTGCTATCGTCTCTGCCGGATGCACACCAGGGGGGGGGGGGGGGGGGGAAGGACCGACATTAAGGGACGCGCGCGCGGTCCTCTCTACGCCGCTTGTTCGGCTACGATCTGCTCCTCGAGACCGACCGTCGTCGACACCGTCTACGATCCCCGTGCCACCCGACCCTTAGCGGTATTAACCCTTTCGCAATTCCGTGAGCCGCCATCTTGGCCCGGATCCCGCGGAATTGCTTGGTCAGGGTGACGGAAGCGACGATCGTGTTCGGACTAAGTTCGAGACAGCGATCCGCTGAAATCTCTGGGACGATTTTTAACCGTGCGACGATCTCTTTTTGGTTTTTAAAAGAAATGATAATAACCCTTAATCTTCGTAAGGGTGGGAATATTGTTTATTATTTTTAAAATTTGATATATTAAGCACCGTGGAGAAGATAACGTTGGAACGAATTCTTTTCTGTATTTTTTTTTTTGGTGTAAGGGACAGTGAAGGGTTGGGGTGGAAATATTTATTATTTTCGTAATTTAAAATATTAAGTACCATGGACAGGGGTTTTGGTATTTATTTAGACGTTTAGAGATTATTTAAAAATGTTAAGGGGTTGATGCAACCCTGCGGAGTAGTTCTGGGGATAATATTAAATTGATCTAAGCTTATATATTTCTTAAAATTGACGAACATATCTGTTATACCAAATGTTTATAAGAATAGACGCACCCCTTTTCCGCCCACGGGATTTTCGGCGAAACTCTCGTCGCTGGTTGCGCCGCGCGAGTATTAATGGCACGACGCGTCGAGATATAATGGACCCGGCAATTTCTCCAGCCACGTTCGCAAGGCCCGCCATGACATTTCGCGAGCGCCGCGGAACGCAATTTACCGCCGACTTCGGCCTGACCACAGATCTACACTTTGCGCGCAGTCAGATTGACATTGCCTCCGTTCGCTCTCTCGTGACGACAACGAGGCGCTCGCAGAGAGACAGAGAGAGAGAGAGAGAGAGAGAGGGAGAGAGGGAGGGAGGGACGAAGGGTGGGTCGCCCCGGGAAATGTTGCCGGCTGATTGCGATGCATCAGCGTAATTCACGGTATATAAGATCGCCGGTTGTCGCTCGCGTTCCCATCTTAAACGCGAAATTACATCTTTCTCGCATGGACGCACAATGTTCCGGCGAATTTGACGCGTCAGCGTTCCAAGGGAACAGAGCGAAAGGGGCTGGATTCCCTAGCAAAGGGGGAAGGGATCTCCAAGCAAAAGGGGGGAAGGGGATCACCGAGCAAAAGGGGGGAAGGGGATCGCCGAGCAAAAGGGGGGAAGGGGATCGCCGAGCAAAGACGAGAGAGGATCGAAAAGTACCGAATCGCGGAGGCGCGCGCGGTGAGAAAGAGGAGTCGGCAGAGGGGTTTAGGGGGGGCATTGTTTGAACTGCAAACGAGGAATATCGGCACCGTCCCAGCCGCCCTTATAGTTTCCTCCTCCCCGCCACCCCCGCCTCGACCACCCCCATAGACCGGCGTAATTGTCTTCGGAATTACGGGGCGGAGAGAAAAGACGCGCGCGAGCCACCCGAGTGAGAAGTAATTAAAATTACTCACGGCGGGATGCTCCTTCTTCGATTCCTCGCTACAATCACTTCTCCCGGCTACGGATACTATCTTTCGCTTTTCACTTCGAACAGATTTTTTCGATCCGATTTATTTGTTGTCCAAACTGGCTGAACGATTGGAACAACTATGTATATATTTGTTACACAATTAGGATGCATTTTCATACTGAAACAATTCAAATTGTCGAGCGAATTATTTATTAAATTCAGATACGAAGTTAGGTTAACAGCACTTCCGAGCCTCATAAGCAATTAAAGGGTTGCTTCCCGAAAAATAATTAATAGAGTGGCGAACAGCGTTTGCTCGGGCCTGTATGTACAGCCGATCGAAGCGCGCTTTAGCGCTGCAGCACAGAGCCCGTTATCTTCAATTCGGCGAGACAGCGAGGCCGCAAATAGCTCAGCCTCGAATTCCAATTACATTCGACCGGGGGGATCTCTGGTCGTTACAGGGAATATTGGCGAAACGCGCGGGTTCGCGCGAGCGGACGCGCGGCTGCCTCGTTACACGGCCAGCGAGAACGCTCGCGGCCGGAACGGCGCTTCGCGCGCTGCGAACGCGTGCGTGAAACGCGTGTAATAAGCAAACAAAGACCCGGGAGCCGTGTATCGCGGCCGGGCTAATTAAGTTTCGCCCTCTTCCGCCCGTATTATTTTCTCGGCCGGGCCGGGCGCGGGCGGCAGCCGTGTGTGTACGTCGGAGCGACGGGGGTCCAAGCGCGGACGTGACCGGCTGCGCAACAAGTGCGAAACGCGTGACGCTCCCCGTTTTTCCACTTGTTTTCTTTTACGCGAACGCTCCGATCGCAAACATCGCGTTGTTTGTTTTTCGAAAAAAAATATGTCGCGAAAGGGTTGAATAAAATCAAGGCGATGAGGAGCGCTACAAAAATGATTTGGGAATTCTTTCGTTTCGATAAACAATAAAAAGGCGGGATCTATATTTGTAAAATTGTTGTTAGCAGAATTATTGTTCCATGTTTAGAGAATTATTGTTCCATGTTCAGAGAATTATTGTTCCATGTTTGGGGAATTATTGTTTCACGCTCGTAGAATTATTGTTTAACGTTCACGAGATGCGGCGGTCGTACGTTTAGTCGTATGTTTATTTAAACGTTTCTCGAGGCATTAATCCCGCGGCTCCCTGTTTTGCTGCAGGGGAAAGAACCGGCGGAAGCGGAGAAGGTATGCGGCTCAGACGGGAAAACCTACGCCAATGAATGTTCAATGAAGGTGGCCTCATGTAAATCTCAGACCCAGATCTCCGTCAGCTACATAGGAGATTGCGGTAAGTCGTCTAAACTATGCATCGATGCGTCTAAACTATACACGAGCCAGCCGGGGTCCTTTATGAATTCTTACTTTCAATGATTCTCGACGATACTCGCTGTTAAGATACACTGTTTCTCGATGATTTTGCAGAATAAAACAGTCATTTAATTTATGTCAACTTGATATTGTATACTATTTTTTGTGCTATTTAGTTTGCATTTTTATATCATGTGCTAGTATGTTATAGCACCTTTTATGTCATTTTGGTATATTATAGTACCTGATATACTATTTTTATAAAGTACAATATTATATGCTATTATATCAAAGCTCAATAGCTCAACGAACCCCTTACACTAACTCTTATTTAATAGCCACGTTAATCAATACATCGTTGTTAATAAATTTCCAGAAGAAAATTAACATTCTCGAACATTCTTTAACATTAAAAAGAGACTCGAAATCATTTAAGTACAGTCTTCCAAAGAAACATTGCATTTTAAAAACGCGTACATTTTCCTGCAAGGGTATTACCAACCCCCTATTACAAATAAATTCAAACAGAAGAAAATCTTCTAAAATTCTTTACCACTGAAAAAAAGCCACCGGATAATTCAATCACAGTCCTCCGAAACGGCATTTTAAAGAAGCGTTCGAATATTTTCTCGCTAGAGGGAGGGGGTTAGTATTTGCGCAACAGAGAATTCCGACGACGGGCTGATTCGACCGTATTGTATCCCGGCGACGGTAACAAAGGGACAAAACGGTATTCTTTTTCAGAGCTGTGCGCCCGCGTCGAGTGCGAATACGGGGCGCACTGCATGGCGGGCGTGTGCGTGTGCCCGGAAGAATGCCCGGAGACCACCGAGAAGCCGGTGTGCGGCAGCGACGGGAAGAACTACCCCTCGGAGTGCGAGCTGCAGAAGGCGGCCTGCGGCAGGGATCCGAAATTGCCGGTCTTGCACGTGATATTTTACGGCGACTGCGGCGACCGATTTGCTGTGGCAGCACTGAGTACGTTTACTACAACGTTTTACAACGAACAACCACCTTCCGTGATCCACCTACGACTGTCTTACGATAAACTCGTGGCGAAAGTTTCGCCGCGACGTCGATATTTCATAGAAAAATAACAGCTGAAAATTCTCTAACAAAATATTCTGCTACTAAGACTGACTCGATGCTATACTGGGGAATTAACCCTTTGAGGTCGCAGTTTCAGTCATCGAAGCTATTTATTTGCCTTTTTTATTTTTACATTGAAGAATTAATTTTCAGATTAATTTTTAGATTAAAGAATTAATAAATTATGTTTCCCTTCTCGATATTTTATATCATGTAATAATATTCAATGAAAATTAATTCCGACTAGCTTACCGCCTATAAATAAATTTAAAACGACCGCAAAGGGTTGAACAATAATTTGGTGAAGGTGAACGACTGAACCATCTTACAAACTTGTGCTTAACCTGACACAAGCTAATATAAAAATTCAAAGAAATTTGTCAAATAATAACTTAGAACCACCCCATAGCAAACCAACGAAGCTTAACTAACAAATGCTAACCGCTCCACCGTTCCCGTTACCGTTTCCTTAACAGCGACGATGTCGACGCCGGCGGTGATTCGATTGGCAACCACCGCGGTCGACGTGACGAACACGCAGGGCCGCGAGGACTGCAAGAACATCAACTGCGACTTCGACGCTACCTGCGAGCTTGGCCCGGACAACTATCCCAGGTGCAGCTGCAAGTTCGACTGCGCCTCGATCTCGCCCGAAAACATGCGACCGGTCTGCGGCAGCGACCTAAGGATCTACCCGTCCCTGTGCGCCATGAAGATGGAGGCTTGCCAAAGGCAGCAGGATCTAAGACCTAGACCCCTCGACCTTTGCCAAGGTTCGCCGCCGCGCCAAACTTACCGTCGATTCTCGCACTCCGCCTAATTGCTTCGACCGTGGCGAACTTACTTTCAAACCGGCTTAATTGTTTCATACCGTGTCCCACCCACCACTCTCCCGTACCGGCGGTCCGCGTCCTCGGCTAATGGCTTCATGAGTGGCTCACCCCTTACCGCGAGCGTGCTGTTGCGATGCTTTCTGGGCTTTTTCACCCGATCCTCCTTTGTTGTATTTATTTTAGATGGTGGTTTGGTTATTTTAGAATTTTTCAGATTGTTTTAGGTGTTTTTATGCTTATCTTTTGGTATTTGGATATTTAAATATTTATTTTGGATATTTAGATATTTATTTCAGACTTTTAGATTTTATTTCAAGTATTTAGATACTTATTTTTGATATTCAGATATCTAAATATTTATTTTAGATATTTAGATATTTATTTGAGACTTCTAGATTTTATTTCAAGTATTTAGATGTCTATTTTTGATATTCAGCTATTTAAATATTTATTTCAAATATTCAGATATTCATTTTAGATACTCGGACCTTCATTTGACATTTTTAAATATTTATTTTAGATCGCTCAATAAATATTTATTCTAGATCATTAATAGCGTAGATTGTAGATGCGCGTGAAACGTATAAAGTACATTTGAAAAACTTCCATCTTCTGATACAGGCATGGAAGTGAAGCCCTGTAATGGCGACCCCCCGATTGCGGACGAAGAAGGTAAAGAATACGATTGCGGAAACGGACCGGAACGAAGAGACTGCCCAAGTAACAGCTACTGCCACCAAACCACGCGAATCGCTCGATGCTGCAGAAAAGGTCGGTTTCCACTGAATTGTTTCATTTATAACTCTACGTTTTCAAAAGGTTGAAGAAAAACAAAATTAATTGAGGATCTAAAAATCTAAAGATCTGAATCTGGAGATCTAAATGTAGAAATCTAAATCTAGAAATCTAAATCGAGAAATCTAAATCTAAAGATCTAAATCTAAAAATCTAAATCTAGAGATCCATCTAAAATTTAAAAGTCCAAATTTAAAAATCTAAATCTAAACATTTAAATCTAGAGATCCATCTAAAATTTAAAAGTCCAAATCTGGAGACCTAAATCTGGAGATCTAAATGTAGAAATCTAAATCTAAAGATCTAAATCTAGAAAACTAAATCTATAAATCTATGAAAAATCAAAAAATCCAAATGCAAAGATCTAAATCCAGAAAATCTATCCAAAATCTTCAAATCTATATCTAGAAATCTATGACTTTGTTTTTCCCTCCGAATCTTGCATATTATTTACGCATAAATCTCTCTATGTATATTCCACGTATAACACGTATAACAATGGAGTATCCCGAAAAACACGGCTCGCGGAAAATTCCGCACGTTATTGCATAATCATTTAATCGGTCCATCATGCGCCGCGATAAAACATAAATTTTCTTGCGGGATCGATCGTACGCAAACTGCTTATATGTAAATTGAATTTTGCGCGGTCGTTCGCGGGGTACCAATAACACCTGTTCCACTGTATATCCATAAACATGTTGATATTAATCAGGCGCGCCACGTTTGATTCCGTTTCTCGTTCATGTTACATTTAAACCGGTCGAAGCGACCCGGCCGTGCCGTAATTATGACAATTTAGCGAGCGGCTCGATGATCGAGATGATAAATCAACAGAGTGACGCCAAAGTTCTCGCATCTAATAATTCGGCAAATCGACACGTTTTTAATCATTAGAACGATGAGCTAATAGATCGATGTTAATATAACTATAATATCATGTAGTATATATAAAATAATAATATAAATATATAATAATAATAATAATAATAATAATAATAATAATAATAATATAATAGTAATAATACGTTTAATGCTTTGAAGATAATGAGATGCTTTTAGATATTAGAATGCTAAGCTAATAGACTGATATCAATATAATAATAATATAGAAACGTAAACGTTAATTCTGGGCCCCAGCTCAAGAAACCCAAGTGGTGAAATGCTCGGACTCGTGGCACGGTTGCTGCCCGGACGGGAAGACGGCCGCGCGCGGACCGAACGGCGCCGGTTGCCCAAGTTTGTGCAACTGCAACAGGTTGGGCAGCGTATCCGACACCTGCAACCCGGAGACCGGCCAATGCGAGTGCAAACCCGGCGTCGGCGGCCTGAAATGCAACAGCTGCATGCCGGGCTATTGGGGGCTGCTCAAGATCAGCGAGGGCAATCAAGGATGCATACGTAAGAACTTCTGTGCAACTCGGAAACATGCGCCTTACGCGCAGCTTAAACATACTTAAATATACCAGCTTAACACGTGACTGTATTATATGTACATGTGTAACGGACTTATTCGAAGGATTTAACACTGTTTTTCTTTGTTATAGATTGTTAAATTGTTTGTTGTATTGTGCGTTTTTATCGAGGTTTTATATCGTGCAGATCGAAGTCAAAATGCTTTTTTCTTTTTTCGTTTAGAAATGAAATTCGTCGTTCCTTTTTTTTCTAATTAAATTCACTCTTTTGTAAAACAAATATAATCTTTAAAATTTAATTCACCGTTTGGTAAGGTTAATAAATTTTTTTAATTTTAATTCACTGTTTTTGGTAAGGTGAATAAATTTTTTAAAATTAAATTAATTTGTTAGAATTCGATTCACTACTAAAATCCATTATAAAATTATCGAAAATTGAAGGCGAACAAAATAAAAAATTTGATTAGAAAAATACTGAATATGACTTTGTCTCATGTGATCCAATTTTTTATTAAACAAACTTCATTAAAGCTTGTTGTCTGTTGCTTCAGCGTGCGGCTGTTCGCTGTTCGGCTCCGTCAGGGAGGACTGCGAGCAGATGTTGGGCGTCTGCATGTGCAAACCGGATATACGCGGCCACAAGTGCACAATGTGCGCTGATCACAACAGTATATTAACGCCGACCGGTTGTTACGCAGGTATTGTACGCTGCGAAGGGAGTGCAACTCATTTATGAATAATAATTCACGCTCTCTGAAACCATCTCGGAGAATTTCGTTTCGTTAATTATAACGAACAAATTGACATGCGCGCATTTACAGAGACGAGATAAAACAGTGTACAATTAAGAAAAATTTAAAGAGAGGGGTTGATCTACCCTCAGGCTTCGAAAAATGAAAAATTAACAAAAATTCTTAGAATTACAGAGTAAATTTCAATATTTTTATCGAGGCTTTAGAAAGTAGTTTAAATTATTTGAAGTCATAGAAGTTATTAACAAAGTTGTGAAAAAATAGAATAGAGTGATAGATGATTGAATTTCTGTTGGAATAAAAAATTGAAAAATCGAGAAAAATAATGACACATTTATAATTGTATATTATAAATTGTCATACCATTTACAATTGTATATAAGCAATTATAAATGTATAATTATTCTTCCTCGACCTTTTTATTCTAACCGAAAAATTACAATTACTGTCTCACGCAACCCCTCTTAATCTGACTTCAATTATAATTATATTATATATTATAAATATATAAAAATTATATATTTTAAAATTCGATAAAAATCTGGCAATTTTCGACAACTTAACACTCTTTCTTTACCTTCCTACACATAGTTTTCTAATATTCCAAGACATTAAATACTACATTCGCCACATTTCACCCCTGAAAATTCGATTTCACCTAATAAATTTTATATTGCCTAAATAACAAATCTCGCCCCGTCGCGATTATTTCCCGGCAGGCGTGATCGATGCCTCGTCAAAGTATTCCCCGGTCCGATCCGTAATCGATGACGCGCGCACACACACACGGCATTCCGGCGTTAATGGTCGCGTCTGCTTGCAGCGGACACGATACCGCCGATACCGACGTCCTGCAACAAGCTGGAATGCTATTCCGGCGCCCACTGCTCGGAGATCGGTGGCCCGCACTGCGAATGTCTGTCGTCCTGTCCATCGGACATACCGTTGGTCCCGGTTTGCGGCACCGACGGCCAGACATACGACAACGAATGCGAGCTAAGGCTCTACGCTTGCCGCCACCAGGCGGACGTGGTCACGCAGGCGTTCGGCCACTGCAAAGGTGGGTTCACAGAGCGCACGCCGTACAGGCCGCCTTATATTCTGCGTTACTAATCGGCCGAATGAGAACAAAATATAAACCATGGGCGGCGAACAACTTTTGCCCGGTGCTTTTGCACGGCAACATTTCGTTCGCCGTCGGCCAACTGCATCGGATATTGTCGAAATCATGGTTGATCGCGCCTAACTCGTACACGTTTCCAGCTCGTCGATGACCACACGTATGCTCGCTGCTTCATCGGTACAGAGATCGACCTCTCAAATTATAATATTTCTTTTTTCTTGCAATGGATTTTGATATTTATTACAGCTGATTCACGATGTCGGGTTTCTTTGTAGAGAATAATCGCTGCTCCTGGAAAGTTCTGCGTTTTTCCGAGGTTTCAGGTGGTGGATATCTTGTCAGAGATTCTGTTGGCAAAATATAGTTTATCTTTATTAACCGTAGAAAATAAAATTGTTTTCTGATTTTACTGAGATTTTTAGCTTTAATCTTTAGGGTAAGTTTTAATTTTAAATGCATCGAAATGCATCAATTATTTCTATTAAATATTTATATATAAATTCTTTAGGAAATTATTATTTTGAAAGGATACCAGCAGTAATTGTTTCTAATAAATGAAATAGAAATTTTTATTCTTTCCTTAATAATTTTTAATATTCTTGTCTGTAACTTCCCTGAGCCATTTTACTCGAACTAGAAAAGAAAGAGATATATATAAAATTAATAAAAATGAAAGAACTTTCTAGCGGACCAAGCGACGTTTCTCGAGGATTATTTTACAGCGTGAACAAACTCTGTCGCCTATGAACGGAGTCATAGAGATCGAGAGCAACGAATACAATGAAGCAATGTTAACGTTAGACGATCGACGAAGTTTGTCGTGGATCGCGTCACATGTGGCGGTCTAAAACGATTCCGAGGGTTTACATAGAGTATCCTCTAGGCTAGTACTATAGTATGTTCATAAAGGCTCACGCGTTATTTAGAAACCGTGCGGCGCGTAGGTGGCGTCGCAAGAATTCTCGCGGAGCTCTCTCGACGGTGCCGCTAGGTCTAACAAAACTAACAAAAACTAAACACACACACGAAAACCTGTTCCTTTGTATGTCCGTTCAGTGGTAATAAACTTATCAAATTTCTACTAACCTTGTACAGCATATATATATCTGTGTTTGTAACCCCCCACGCCCGCCGCTTTGCTTGCTTTCTACGTTCTACGCTACCAAATCAATAAATCATCCATTTCTTTTAAAACGAAATCAAATTTAATTCTTCTGTTATCAAAGTTGAAAAGTAGGTGAAAATGTCAAAAGAAAGGAAAATTGTTTGGTACTGTCAGGGGAAATATTAAGAACAAATCAGCGCTGGTCAACGCGGCATGAAAAGAGTCGTGGTGTAAAAGGGTTAACTGTGTTATTGTTCAAGACGACGGCCGACGAGAAAGGAAGCAAAGCGAGTACTAACAAATAAAGTTTCTCCGACAGTTCACGATGCGATAGAAACAAATTCCCGGCTCGCAATTTTCTCGGGCGAGCAAGAATATTTCAATTTTCGAGGAGTATAACTTTTCCGAAAAACGCGCGTGCACGGTGTTTTTCTGTTTCGCAAAAGCGCGCGTGCACGACGCGAAACCAAATACTGCTGCCCGCGATTTAAACTAGCGTTTCACCCAGCTCCGATCGATGTCTAAAAACACGGCCACTCTTTTTGAAAAAAAAAAAAACGGGCTGCCCTCTCTCTCCGTTGCAGCTTTATATATAATTTCGAAGCAGCTCCGTTGCAAATTAATTCCCGGGGTTTTTTTTTTTATGAATTTCGTAGCGGCAATAAAAATCTGCAACAGTCACCGTGAAATAAAAGCTGCGATCGAATTCGGGCGCGGATTTTATCGTCATTTATATATTTATTTATATGGAAATTGTTGTCGAGGAAATTAGAGTTTATTTTATGCTGGTTCCGGTAATTCTTTCGGTGGACATTGCGATTTGTAATATGTTAGTTAACGGAGTCTAAACGATGCAACTGAATCGAAGAGTTTGTTGTAATATCGAGCATATTTTTGGTGCATACTTCCGGCGATACTAATTGTGAATTACTGTCGCGGCGTTGACGACGACGTTTCACATAGCGTGGTAAGTGATGTTCTGGATTATTAACAAATTATTAAATGTATAAATAATAGAACAACGAAGTACCATCGGTGAGGATCATATATAGATATAAGAGAATTTATAGAGCACCATGACACGTGATAATTATAGCAATTTTTATCCTAAAGTTGGATAAAAGGAATGACAAATATTTTTCTATAATTAAAATTTCCAAAGTAGATAAGAATATCTAGCAAATTATTATTTTATTTAGCTTTTTGATATTTTTTCGAGATTGAAGCTATTATTTCAGAAGTTTATGATCGGAGAACTAATTCATTTCCAAGCGTAGTAATTTTGTAGTTTTCGGCCGGTAGTGTGTGGGACGTGAATATCCACTTTATCGTTTCCGTGTCTCGCAAGCGATGAAACATTCTATGTACAGATTTGGGTTAGACATGTCAATAGTATCTGGTGGCTGTGTCGCTTGTTCACACCAAAGTGTCAGGGATTTAATCCCCAGATACAGAGGGTAACTCAATATTCAATATTCAATAGCTTTACTATACGTACGTCATCGAACGGCACGTCGCGAAATTACGAGGGGGATGCTGCATAGCGATACTAAGAAACGATCGTTTCGATCTAACACGATTAAAACGGTAAAAGTGATAATCGACGGAAAATAGGGCTTGTCGAATTTAGTACAGAAATAGGAGCTTTAAAATTTAATGGAATATTTGTAGAATTCGGTAGATAATGGTACTTATAATAGATTTAATAGAAAATGGTACTTATAATAGATTTAATAGAAAATGGTACTTATAATATTTAATACATAATGGTACTTAAAAAATTCAATTTTCGATTTATAAAATATAGGAAATTTAATAGAAATCTATATTTATTTTACAGCTCATTATTTCATAGATTATTAATCTGCAAATACAAATTACACTATTTGGTAAAAGACAGCGGTCTTTTTTCCTCTTGTTTATTTTAAGTGCAAGTGAAATCATTAAAATTAGAAAATATATACACTACTGAAAAATACAGTATTAATAGTTATATACATTAAGAACGATCATTTTCCAAAGGAACCTTAAGGTAACCCTTAAAGTAACGCGAGCCTCTCAGCATTTTTCACCCCCTAATCAATCTCTTCGGACAGCGTCCAAAAAATTCGCGAGCTTGTCCAACTAATGCACAAAACATGTGAAACAATAATTATCAACCCCTTGCCATTAACATGTCAGAATCGTAGATTTTTTAATAATAATCCCTTAATCACAAACGATGTTTGATTTTCTTAAATCAGAATTAAATTCAACCCCCCTCGTCGTCAATAATATAATCCTTAAAATAAAATAAACGACGAAGTTTCTTCCTCTTCTAAAAACTTATTAAAATCTTCATAGTTCTAATAATTATTGAACCCTGTAACACAATAATTATTAACCCTTTGCCGTCACCGTAGTCTCTCAAATCAGAATCGTAAATCTTAAAGCAAACGACAAAACAGTTTCTTCCTTTTAAAAAAATGATTAAACCTCGACGAAGTCAGAGTTCCAAAGAAAATATCACGGCAAAGGGTTAATCCGGCGAAGAAGCACGGTAAAGCAGACACCGTCCCCCTCCGGGGAGAACCGCGTCCGTTCGTATCCTTCGGGGACCGACGTTGAACGTCCGTTTTCCCTTGTACAAACGCGAGATCACCCGTGGAAATCGAACAATAGGAATTTAAAGAGGCGGCCCTCCGCGCGCGAGCAGGATCCGTCGGGAACTTCCTTCGTCCTCCCGAGGGTGCGCTATCTCACTCGTAGGTAAATTCCCGGGGAAAGTTGGCGACGTTAACTCGCGAAACTAAGCGGGGCGTCGGTGGATTTAACTAAATCACCGTCGACTGCCGGCGAAGTCTCGTCTTAAGTGGTCCCGGTGAGATACGCCCGAGAGTCTTGAACTTAACATCGCGGCCCCCACCCCCCCTCCTCCTTCGAAGAATACGGTAACCGGTGAGAAGGGGTGGTGGTCCCCCCCTCGGGCCGTTAAAGGGGTCAAAATAAATTAGCCCGACTTTCCCGATCGAATGCTTTTTGATACCTATAAATCCAATTTCGCCCGTGGGGGGTTCTCGCGATCCCCCCCTTCGCTCTCTCCCTCTCCTACGGTTTTTCTCGGGAAAACCAACCCCCCCTGAATCCGAGCTGTATCCGAGGGCCGCGATAAATCTGTCGGAACGACCGGAGGCAAACAGTTCCGCATAGCTTCTCGATCAGTTTTTCCGAGTTCCCGCGAGAACTTATTGGCCGAAAGTTTTCAACCTCCTCTCTCCCTCCCCTCCGCCGAATGTTTCCACCACTCGTTTCACTTGGACCAGTTTCCGGCGAACTTGGTTACGTCGTTCCCCCGTTCTGTAAGGGGATCCTTCTATAAGGATCCGTGTGTACTTATCGAGGTCGGGCTTGCTAATGGGATTCGAACAGAAATTGGCGGTTCGTTGTGCCCGGGGAACCGCGTCAAAGGGAAACGCCGTCGCGACGCTGGTCCGTGGCTCGAAGTTCGGGGATGTGATCGCCGTTTGTTGCGCGGCCCTCGCTCATTCGGGGGAGTTTTCGGGACCCGACGTAACCGGTATCGGTTTATTTGTCGCTGTTTATTGGCGGAGAAAGCGCGTTAAGCAATTGGCTGTGTTGGCTCGTTTGTAAGCGAATGTATGAAAGTTTTGGAAGAGTTTGCTGACAAGTCGATGTATAGTAAGTTGAGATAGTTTATATTAATTTAAATATTATTGTAGGGTGTTGTTGAGTATTATTATATTTTTATATAGTTATAGCAGAGTTAATAAAATAACAGACCACTTTTTCTAAAGCTAATAATCGATTAAATAAACTGGCGAACAGTCGAAAACTATAGCAAATAGCCACTCCAACAGTAATTAAAAGAAACAGCTTGAACTTAAAACATAAAAAGAATCGATAAAGTATAAATTTAATTCTTATAACGCTTACAACCAACGCTTAACTAAATTAAACGATATAATAAATCATAAATGTTAAAATAAAAATTGAGAGCACGCGTCTATATTTCTCTTTATAAATGTTTTTGCTCTATTTATCGGAAAGTATTCAATTTTTCAATATACCGTGGACAGATTGAATCCACCGGGACAGATAACGAGTGAAAGCATATATGTACAGCACATTGTGCAAGTATTTTTGGTAAAAGAGAAAATCGATACCGCGATGCTTTCTGCTCTCGGTCGCGGGATCTGATAACGGTAGAGATGCCCGCGCGTTAACGTCGATAGCGAATCGCGACCGAAACAAAGGAATGTCCAGGACTCGTGGCAAAACTGTCGGTATAATAAAAAGAAAAAAAACCGGGGAAAATCCATCGCCGTGTATATTTTCGGGCACGTTTTTTTTGATTCCGCGACGTTGTCGAGTTATTAAAATATGATGAAAGTGCCGCAGAAGTATAGAGGTTGCGGACTGAAAGCCATTGGAAACGGACGATCTCGAGCGAATAATGAAATAGGAATGGAAAAGCGTGGTTCGATGAACGCGATAGATTAATAAAATTGTTGCAAAGATGATAGTACGACAAAATTATTGCTATATGTGTGTTGCGAACTTTTGGAGAGTTTCGACGTTTTGTCCGAGAATGGCGACATTTTGGACGAGCCAGGGAACTTTGTTAATTGTTTAACGAGGTACGTATTTTTTACTGATGAAACATCCTTAAAAATTATTCTATAGCAATTACCATGTTTTAATGCGTAAGCGAGTGACGGAGATCTTTCTTGAGATTTATTTCCGATTGCAAAACTGAGAATAATATCTGCATTTATATTGTGAACATAATTTAGATAAGTACTTTATAATTCGAAATAATTGAAAGAATTCAAAGCAATTCGAATCATTCGAATTAATTACAGCAATTCCAAATAATTCGCTGCAATTCCAAATAATTCTCTACAATTCCAAATAATTCTTTACAATTCCAAATAATTCTCTACAATTCCAAATAATTCTTTACAATTCCAAATAATTCTCTACAATTCCAAATAATTCGCTACAATTCCAAATAATTCGCTACAATTCCAAATAATTCTCTACAATTCCAAATAATTCGCTACAATTCCAAATAATTCGCTGCAATTCCAAATAATTCTGAATTATCCAAAATAACTCGAATAACTCAACCAGCCAGAAAATGCAAAGGGCGCAAAAGCGCGTATCTCCACTAAACGATGAAATATTTTCCAACGGCGTCGCAGGGGGGCGAAACTTCCGCGTGGCCGTGTAATCGATTCCGCGCGTAAACAAGCGACGGTAAAACATTAAAATCCGTGGAATCTGCTTGGTTAAAAGTAGAAGACGCGCTCGCGGAAACGGTGGAATATATTCGTCGCAGCGAAACCTTTCACTGAAATCAATGTTTACGAAGTATACGAGATCGATCAAAGCTACCCCCAACCCCCTTATACGCCGGTATTACTAAAACGGTCTTGCTCGTTTTCCCCGTGGAGAAGAGTTCGCCCCGTTACTACGCGGCCGATGCAGATTCGGTCCCGGCCGGGCGCGGCCGCCGCCGCCAGGAGCTCGCGACGAGAAGGAAAACCGCTACCCTCCCCTTTCTGGCGAAGGAAGAAACTCGGTCGCCGGAGGGAAAAGAAAAGACATTTCCGGCGGAGGGGGCGCGCGCGCATCCGCGCGGGGGGCCGCGCAAGTATTCCCGCAGCCGACGGGAAAGTTTCGCGAAACGAAACGTTGGAATCTATTAAAGTCCCCGGGCCGGTACCCTCCGTAACCTTTCACCCCTTATTTTCGATTGCTCAGCCCCTTCGACAGGTCCCGCGGTGCCCCCGCCCGCCGACCGTCGTCCGTCCGGTCCTCGAAGTCAATCTCTTAAAAAGTTCTGCTGCTCTTCCTCCTCCTCCTCTTCTTATTCTTCTTTTCCTCCCTCCGCTTTCCTCCTACCACTTCTTCTTCTTCTTCTTCTTCTTCGTTCGCCTTCCTCGAGACGAGTCCAACAGAGTCAAACATAAATCAGATTACTTCGAGCTCGCGAGTCGACCCCCTCCGAACCCTCCCCTCCATCTTCGCGAGCCTCTCTCTACGCGGACGATTCGCTACACGGCGGATCCCGTCTCTTCGTCTGCCCGGTCTATCTCGCCACGTTTCCCTCCGTAGCGTCGCGTCTCGTCGATCTTTCCTCGTGCGACGAAACGAATACAACCACCGCCGCGCGGCGACCACTGCTTCGAGGTACAAAGCTGCGTCCGATTTCTTCCGAACTTTCCCTTCTCGTCGGATATCCTGTTTGGGAGCGGAGACACCTTTGACGACCTTGATGCACAGGGTGCTATGGGGGCTGTATGTACAGGCTGCGTTCGAATGGCTTCCATGGTGGAATATGTTCTTTGTAGAAGGGACGAGCGATTGAAGATTTTTTGAGATGTCTGTAAGCTGTCTACGGGGTTGTTTAAATAAGTTTTAATTAGTTGTTCCAGTTGTATTTTTGAAAATAAACGGTAAATTTTCATTATAATTGAAAGAGGTAAATAATTTGTGTTTTTGTACGGTTTTGTCCGAGTACGGAATTTAAACGGATATTTTTACGGATATTTAAACGACGCATTTCAAAGATTATTATTAATTTTATTTTGTGTGTTGTGTTGTATGATTCAATTTATTTTATATGCAATTCAATTTATAAAAGAACAGTAAATAAACTTGTTCTCTGGAAAATATTTCAAGATTATCGAAACTATTTTTGCCTCCCGCAACATCGATATCTGGCCGCTTTCTTTCCACGGATTTTTAGGTTAGCTTGTTCGCGGGTGGACGGTTAATGTAGCGTGAGAATATAATGGGCAGGATTTGAATGACACACGCGATCCGTTTACCGATTATTGATGAATCGCCCGGAACTTTTTGGTAAGCCGAAACTATATTATAAATATTAATACTCTAGCAATCGATGGCCAACAAATCGTCTTTTAACCTCAATTGGGGGGCCAGTAAATCAATTGTCATAGCAATCAATAATTTTCTATATATTATTCAGGTATTGCTATATAATTACTTAAATATTAGATACCTTTCACAGTGAACAAATTAATTAAAATAAATAAAATAAATGGCCGATAAAATTAGCTTACCTCTCGCGACGAATAAAATAAATCAAATAAACAACCTTTAATTTCAATGCTATAAAAATATAAAAATCATGAAACGATATAAATCGTTAAAAATAATTAAACGAAAGCCGCGCGTCGCCATTAAATACCATACCGATCGACGATCGATTCTTCCGGGTCCGCGCGCGAGCGACCGACGTTCCCCGACCGCCGATTAAAACCGTGGGACGAAGGGGGTTGTAAAAGAGGGTTACAAAGGGCTGGTAAACAGCAGAGCGACATCGGGGCGTTGCGTTTGAACTGGCGCTGCAACATTGTTGCGATTCCGCGCGTTCGACGGATAAACGCGGGGATCGGCGGCAGGTAATCGGCGGCGGGCCTACCACCGGGACGCGCCGGCATTCTTTGTAAAATAAACAGGAAAGAGGGGGATGAAATAATGGGAACGGTAACCGGGTGAACGTCGATAAAGGCCAGCGATGAAAAGGCCAATCGCCGTGGCCCCTCGGTCCAAGGAAGAAATTCTCCGAGTTCGTAAATGCCAACTCGTATTTCGCGACTCTCTCCTCTCTCTCTCTCTCTCTCTCTCTCCCGCTCGCTCTTCTCCGCCAATCGGCGAACACTTAAATTGACTAAACCCATTCCCTTCTCCCCGTCCCCCGCGCGCGCGCGCGATCCTTCCGCTCTATTCAGTCGCGCCGACGGTTTCCAGGACAGCAAAATATTGGGTTTGCGCACGTGAAACTGTCGTCTCGAATCGGACAGTTTAAACGAGGAAAAAGTATATTATTAGGTTGCCAAGAAACTTCCCTCGTCCCGCGCGAGCCTTTTCTCCGCCGAAACCATTGTCTTAGAAAGGTATTTGTTGCGCGAGACGGAGGAGAGCATCGTTCTTGGGTGAACAGGGGGAGAGCCGTCGGGCTCGTTCGACGACTTCCGTTCGGGCCACCGGTAATTTTGTCATCTTATTTTTCGTCCGGCTTCGATCGCAGAAGATCGGAGGGATGAAGAGTTTTGTTGTTCGTTTCACGGTATTAAATTTAAACGGGTTGAACGGCTCCAGTGATTTTAATTAATGAACATCGATCGTTTGACCCATTTCTCCCCGTTAATATTATTCTTATTTTTATTTAAGTGTTTGTTGATATTTTGTTTTTACCGAATTAATGTTTGATCGAGGAAGAGTAATTAAACGTGGAAAGCAATTTTGATTTGATATTGTATTTTAGTTTAATATTGTATTTTAATTTGATATCAGATTTTTGGTTTAATATCAGATTTGGATTTCTTTTTTATTTAAAGAATAAAGCGTCGCTACATTGATTATTAACGACGAATTGTTTGCTAAACTTCGTTGTAAAATGAACTATATTCTGGTGAAGTAAATGTCCTTTATCGTTTTATTTAATACTTTAAATATTAAAAAATAATTACAGTATACGTAGTATTTACTCTCATACATTATTAAATATTATTATTATAACTCCATCAGCTCTATTCTCGAACACTGGTCGCTATTATTAGATATCCAAAAGATCAATGAAATAATTTAAATTTATCCTAGATTATTTATTCACACATAACCTTGGCAAATAATTAATCAAACTTATGCTATAAAGGTAACAGCATCGTTTAAAATCGAAACCTCCAGTCACGTTCGTATCCATTCACGGGATTTCCACTTTGTTGCAAAAGGGTTTGTGATTAATTGCATTTGTTCCGGTTTGGAACTTCATAGGAATTAGGCTAATGTATTTGCGAACTGTTTCTTACACACGTTTCTCAATAGTTGGTTATTCGGTGATTAATTTTCCACGCGGCCCCGGCTAAACGTTCCCGGTTTTTCGACCCACGGTGTTGCTTCTTGTAAATGTATTGTTTCTGGGCCGTTGGCCTGTACTTCCAACTAAATGTTATAATTAATAAAACAAATATCGAGTAAAAGTAATACAAAGGACGTTGGTTTTTCTGCGATGCTAATTCAATATTTCTTTCAATAATTTCGTTGGTTTTCCTTTGTGAAACTTTTCGGTTAGAAGACTTTAAATTATTATATAGTTAAAATGTAATATTAAATGCAAATAGGGCATTGAATTGAAGATCAATTTTTCATAAAAATATAATACTAGATAGATATAATATTAAATATAATACTAAATCGATATAATATTAAATATATTACTAAATCGATATAATATTAAATATAACACTAAATCGATATAATATTAAATATAATACAAAATTGAAACGTAATGTTAAATCGAAATACTATATTAAACCGAAACAGAATATCAGACCAAAATATGCACTATTAAACCAATATAGAATATTAAATTAAAATTCACAGTTAAATCAATGTATAATATTACCAAAAACATTAATTAAAAATTGTATAAAACACGCAGCGTTCGTCGTCGTCGCGACATCGTCATAAAGCTAGACGTGTTTCGAAAAAAATCCGAGGGCTGATAACGAAGCCCGATAAATCGTCGTACGAAAGAAACGTGGACGCACGTGCGACGGGCAATTTCACATGCAGAAAACCAATATTTTTCGCCGGTGGACAGGGGCGAGAGAAAAGTTTCGTTGCCCAATTGTCCCCGCAGTCGATAAACGAGTCGATTATATCGAGGGTAATACGCAAACACGACGATCCACCCAAGAGAGAGAGAGTAGGAGAGAGTAAGAGAGAGAGTAAGAGAGAGAGAGTAGGAGAGGAAAGCTGGGACAGGCGAACGGAGGCGGCGGAGGTTGGAAAAACAAAGGGAAAAAGTGGCGGGGCAGCGGAAGTCGCCGATGTGAAATAATAGGAAGCAACGCTGCAATTGGAAAGTAATTAAAATCCCATCAAGCCGTCTCGAACTCCTGTTACCGGGGGGAGTCCCCCCCGCGTAACTGCCTCCGATAGAATTAGCTTTTCGATTCTCATTATTTAGAGAAATTGCGACGCACCTCCGCTTTTCCGCCTCATCTGTGTTCGACGTTGTATCGAGCTCTGATTCTCCGCTCCTCCGCTGCGTCTCCTTCTTTCTATCAATGTAGAGAGACAGAGAGACCTAAAAACAACTAGAAAAAGAGAGAGAGAGAGTGAAGAGAGCCGGGAATTTGATAATTAAAAGTCTGAAACGCCGAATTATTACGTTCAATCGTAAGTTTCGCGCTGCTTCATAATCGCTGTCCCTCCGCAACAGTTTATAATTAAGGGTACTTTATTACACGTTTACCGGTATAATGAATGGCCAGTTTCTATTTATTTACTGTAAACGCCGCCCTTCTGGAAGTTCGTTTACCTTGGCCGTTCGCGAAATTCATTTTCGGCCGATATACGAATACCGCGATATTTACGCAGCTCGCGATATTATATACCCAGAATCTGCACTCGAAATTAATCCTTCCGCGCGTCCTGTTCACCCTTCTGCACTCGGAAGTGAAATATTTAAATGATTCCGGTATTCGAGGTATATAACCCTTTTGCCCGGTTTCATTCACCCTCCGGAAATCAAACACCGCCTCGTCAAATTAATATTTTCACGGATCAAAATTGAAGTTTTATTCAACTTTTGAATGCGATGCACAGGTTCGTACTTCGTTGTAAAATAATAGATATATTACTTTGCTGGTTTATTTATTTAATAGATATATTACTTACCGGAATTTGATTAACGGCGATTGGAAATTGGTGAATTTTATTTGAAAGCTGATTTATAAAAGTGTTAATTTTATTTTAGAGAAAGGCGAATGTTATTCGCGAAAGTATTAATTTTATTTTACAGAAAGTTGAATATTATTTGCAGTAGTATTAATTTTGTCTTGCAGAAAAATGTCCATGACATATGAAAATATCAGCTTCGTCTTGCAAGAAAAATGAACACAACGTACGAAAGTATTAATTTCGTTTGTAAAAATTTGCACGACATTGCGGTTGAATAAAAATTGCTATGGAAATTAAACATCATCGACTGGAAGATTCAATTAACGAGAATTTGCTATAGTACTCGAGCCTGGAGCCAATGAATAATTAAGGGTAGTAAGAAGTGTCGGGTATTCGTTGCTCGTCGCATAATGATTTCAAATTCGCCGGAACAATAACGACGAAATTTACCGCAGAAAATGGCTGCGACGAACGTCGGTATATTTGTTACATCGTTTGAAATTTTGCAGACAACCCGATGGTGAACACGGACTACCCGGTTAAGAACTATACGACGGTGCAGTACACCCAGCCGGCGGCCGCCATCTCGCCATTATCGAAATCCACCAGGCATCTGCTGGTCCCGGAACCGGATCCACGCTATTATTACACTCACCGGGCCCATCAAGAAACCATCTCGATCGACAGAGACAATTTAAAACACGGTAAATGCCCTCCCCCCTGTTTCCAATTACCGCGGCCCGCTTTTCACGGCGCGTTTAATAGCCGGGCCGCTTCAATATTGATATTTACCCGGACCAAGAAACTCTTTTCGCTCTCTCTCTCTCTCCTTTATTTATCCTGGCCGCGTAATCCTCGTCGTCGTTCCTCCCCCACCCACCCCCCGTAATTCTACGATTGACGGACGCGTTAATGAACGGTTGTTGTCGAAAGAAAAGCAATTTTGTTCCGCGCCCTTAACCCCTCCGCGACGGACTCTGCGTTTCTATCACGTGATTCGCCGAGGTTATGTTCGATATCTGCTAATTGGTCCGCCAGTGTCCCGATACATTTTTAATTGAGTAATACAACGATTTATTTATTCATAAAATTTATAGTTGTCTTTTTTAATCGGTAAAAGAATTATTCTTTTTAAACAATATTTCTGCTCAGCTCGTGTTACATTTTTCTAACTCGTTCAGTGTATAATTTAATTAAATCAATGTCAAGGCGATGGTAAAATCTGCTGATTTCCTTCGTTCAGTTAACTGTATTTTATATTGTTAATAATTTAAATGTGATTAGTGTAAACATTTACAAAAGAATTCAAGCCTATACACTATATTATACACTATATTACTGTATACTATATTATACACTATATTACTGTATAGTATATTATACACTATATTACTGTATATTATATTATACGCTATATCACTGCCCACTATTGTCTATACTAATTCAAAAGACCGTATAAAACGAAATCGACCAACTCTCAGCAATCCGCGAGCAACGTCGCGCTTCATCCCCCATACGATCGCGACTTTCCTATAGATTAACAGAAGCAAAACGCCTCGTGGCGCTTAATCGTCTTAAAAGACACCTACGATCCCTCTCCCCTCATCGATGCTATAATCCGTGCCGTGATAATCCGTGACGCCGGGGAGCCCGCGAAATTAACGGAGAACACGTTTCATCGGGAAGCGTTACCACCCCCCCCCCCTTAACGTATCAGTCGGCCGCGGTTCGTAATTCGTTCGCGATAACATTCTCGGCGTAACGTAATTAATAGTTCGAAATAGCGACGGATATATCCCCGACAACGCGATCCGTGCACGCGCGCGCGCGCGTGTGTGCTCGCGGACGCTTTGAATCGCGCGCTCGAAATCCGCTTTGCGGTTAATTCTGGATCTCGAGTGTCGCCGACTGCGGATCGATATTGTTCGGGACGTGATTTTCTTCTTTTGCTAAAAGAGAGGAAGAGGGGGAGGTGACGGTGATGTTAACGGTTTTACAGGCGCGGCGGCCGCTTACAGGCCGACGCCGGCGACGATCCGCGTGGTCACCGCTCTGCTCGGCGATCTGTGCACCGACGACAAGGACTGCACTATACCTAACAGCGAGTGCTCGAACGGTGGGTGCATATGCTCCGAGGGGTACGCGGAGACCAGCGACAGGCAGGAATGCTTTGGTGAGTGGAATAAATATTTCTAATATTTATGTGAAAAAAAGACGTATCCGACTGTATCGTCCACGTCGGTAAAAGAGTAAAAATCGTTTTATAACTTATAATTATCACTGTGAGTGATCTCTTTTAGCTGTGACACCTTGTACATTTCAAAAGAAAATTCAAGGAATTAATAGAAATAATGAAAGCACGGAAGAGATACAGTAGTTTCTTCATCATCGAAACATTTATTTCCACTGGATTGAAATACTTCAATGATATTTTGATATTTGAATATTTTAGTATAGTTCTCGCGAGAGTATAAGGCGCCTCTGCGAGCGCAGTTCCCTCTCCATCGGCCGCCCAGCGTTGCAGAGCTAGGTGGAGGGGGAACCTAAGCGCAGAGTAGCGTTCTTCTCGCGTGCGAGCAGTATCAGGATAAAACAAACCTGCGCGAGATCCTCGGCCGTGTTAGAACAAACAAATGCATAGACCGTAATCAACAGCAGTGAATATTTAAACGGTTTTTTATCACGTGTCGCGCACCGCCCATTGTTTCCATGAAAGGGAAGCCAGAGCACTGGGGGTGGGCGGGGTCTCGCAAATCATGCCGAGACGCTCGTAAAGATAGAGGGAACAATAAATAATATCTTTGCCTCGCGTCGGCGGTTGCTAAAGCTACGACTATCTTATTCGAGCTGAATCGGTACTCGCAGGAGAGAGTGTTCTCGTAGGAGAAGGGGGCAGAGAGTGGAAAGAAAGGGTTTATTATACACGGTCAAGATTAAGAAATAGCTTCCTGGAACAGCGGTGAACAGTCGATGTCCGAGTAGTATTTCCAGGGGCGAATCTAATTAACCTGTTTTCCAGCTAATTACGTGCCGGTCACACCAACCGAAGAGTTCCGTGCCTGCCTGTCGTATCCGTGTCACGCGACATCGACCTGCATCGATCTGCCGAGCGCAACGTTCGTCTGTATCTGCCGGCCGAATTACACCGGTCTATTATGCGACGAGGAGATCAACAAAAGGGATTACGAGGTGCCGTCGTTCGACGGCAAGAGCTACGTAAGGATGAGCCGGCTGAAGGCTTACCACAAGTTCAGCGTCGAGGTGGAGTTCAAGACGTACGCCGACAATGGGATTATACTTTACAACCAGCAGAAGAGCGACGGCACCGGGGATTTCGTGTCGCTGGCCATCGTCGACGGGTACGTACTTGTTAGCGACCCCTGACAGAGGAAGGCTCGGACCTAGCGCGGGACGGTTCACTTTATCCGACGTCCGTTGCTCGGACGCTGCAAACTGGATACAAAGATCAAAGAACTTTTCGATGGAGCGGGATCAAGCGATCGGCTTGCCGCGGATCGATCCTGTCGATGAGATAACTCGCGGTGGAATTAGGTTCGTTTTACTATGCGATGGTAATTCCAAGAGTATGATTCTAATTCTAGTAAGAGGTATAGTTTGTGCTGTTCTGCTCTTAACAATTTTTCAAATATTAGTAATATTTAAATTGGTAGGGTATAAATTTCGTAAAGACTATTTTAAAACGTGACATGATAATATTTACAGAGAGAGTCGTCATTCGACCGGTTAAAAGAGGGTTAAAAGATAATTTCCTAAATTATTAAACGAACAAAAGACGCGTCGAACGAACCGTGGTTTCACAGGCGAAATATGTAAACGCGGCGCGGAGGGTCAGGTGATGGTAATCATTGCTATAGCGTGGCGTGTATCAGCAGTTCCGTATAATTTCGTCGGACGGCGACATCAAAGTAGTACATACTCTGCAAAGGTACCTGTAGGGCTGGGGGGGAGGGGAGGGGTGGCGAGAAGGGGAGGCGGTGGTAGTATGTGCCCGATCGTTCCCGAAAGCATCCATGGTTCCCCCGTAGTAAATATCTCGGGCGTAACTTCTCTCGCAGGCACGTGCAGTTTCGATACAATTTGGGAAACGGTCTGGTGATTCTAACTTCACCTGAGAGGGTCACTATGAAAACGTTCCACCGCGTGGCAGCTAAGAGGTACCACAAGGACGGCGTCCTGATTTTCAATGACGGCGAGAACATAGTCGGCCAGAGCCAGGGTGTGCTGAAGTTGCTGGACTTGAACCAGAACACGTACATCGGGAACATGCCCACAAACTTCTCCAAGCAAGTATCTTTTGTGCAAGCTGTTTCGCAAACGTGAAAATACGATCGGCGCGACACGAATGCCAGCGTTGTGAACAAATTACGAACAACCCGTATCGTAGAACCGATCACGATTCCGCTGTTAAATTACGTGCATTTAAAGACATTAGGAATTTGTTATAGCATACTTTTCTTTTCATATTTGAAGCGTTTATCAGAGATTTATTTTTATTTGATTTATTATATATTGATTTTATTTGATTTGGGAAAGAAGAGAGTTAGCTATGAGTTCTCGTATTATATTAATAATTATATATATATTATAATATTAATAAATATTGCAAGTACTCGATATTAAGCTTTCAGCCTTTGAAATAAAATATAGCAGTTCAATTTTACGTAATTATTATTGCAAATGAAAGGACAAAAAGATTTTCTAAAAACACCGAATCCTCTAAAATAGATATTAAAAGAATTTAAGTCTAATCTCTAACCCCTTACAATTATTCAAATATAAGAAATGAACTATTTAATACTGCATAAAAATTCACAGTCCACGAAATACTTTCCACGTCAACCAAAATTCTCAAAAATATAAGGATAACAATAACAATGCTAGAAATATAAAATAACAAGGATATACATCCTAAACAAGAGAATGTTCCCTGAATAAACCAAGAACCGTCTTAAATAAATCAAAAAAAATCTAAACGAACGTTTTAACCAGGGTGTACGACAACATCGGCACGAACCACGGTTTCCTCGGCTGCATCCGTATGCTGAAGATCAGCCGGAACTTCGTGGACCTGCACGTCGGCCACGACAAGGACATCTTGGAGACCTATCGCGTGAAGGAGTGCGGCGAGAACGCGTGCGCGAATCTGCCTTGCCAGAACGGCGCGACCTGTCAGCCGATCTTCGAGGAGGATCTGTGCGACGGCCGCGAGTGCCGGCGTATCGAGAAACGTGGGAAGAACGGCAAGGGTAAGAACAGCGTGAACATTGTCAGGTGCAAGGGATCGCATTGCACGACCGTCGATCAACGGCGAGCGAAGAAGAACATGAACAAACGGTGCGCGACGGCGAAGTGCGACTACGATTACGAGATCGGTTACGAGACGAATTACGAGCACGGGAATTACGCGGTGGAGAAGTACGATCCGCCCGAGTACAGGTGCATATGCCCGCCGCAGTTCACCGGACGTAATTGCGAGGAATCGCTCGATCCTTGCATCGGCGAGCCGTGCCAGCACGGCGCCACGTGCGACATCCTGCCCCAGGGTGGATACGTGTGCAAGTGCACCCCTGGACGGACCGGGGAGCATTGCGAGATTCGTGAGTATTTTATCGTTGTTATATTATATTATTGTATATTTTATGGAGTATATATTGTGATATATTGTATTACTCTGCTAAATTATAATACAGTATATTAGTGTGCTAGATTATAATTCATTATATTAGTAAAACTAGATTATAATATATTATGGTAGTATACTTGATTATAATATATTATATTAGTATACTTGATTATAATATATTATAGTAGTATACTTGATTATAATATATTATATTAGTATACTTGATTATAGTATATTATTGTAGTATACTTGATTATAATATATTATATTAGTATACTTGCTTATAATATATTATATTAATATACTTGATTATAATATAATATATTAGTATACTTAATTATAATATATTATATTAGTATACTAGATTATAATGTATATAATGTATATAATAAATATATTACTGTAATATATCAAACTGTAATATATTACATTAATATTCTAGATTATAACATATTGCATTACTAAACTAGATTATAATGTACTATATTACTATATCAAATCATAATATATCACATTACTATACGAGATTATAATGTACTATATTATTACACTAAAACATTGCAACACCGTTACATTGCTAAAATAATTGAAATCAATCGCATGGGCGCAATTTCACTTCGACCGAATTCTTCGAATAAAATTGTGTTCCAGTGGACTCTTCAAACGTTAATCAATAAGCGCGCCTGACCGCGGAATTGCAATATACCTTTCTTTCATTGGCTGCGCCGAAGCCCCGAAAGACCCAACGGAATCAGAATTTAATTTAGCTAATGAAATCGGGCCACCGAAACTGTAAAATTGAAATTTACGTACGGTAGACAACGAACTGCAACTCTAATCATTAAATTGCGACTTTCATGCACTCGCGACGAATCAATTATATGTAATATTATTTAATGTATTAAATTAAATATACCGATATATTGAATTGATAATTATACTAGAAGAAATTAAGAGCGAGGCTACAGTGGCTACCCTGTTCCACAGGGTGTCCGAAAAGTAAGGTAAATTACTTTTTGGTCTCTGTTTGGTCAAAGATTATTGCGATTTGTTTCGCATAAAAATCCACAAAAATTAATAACAATTATTCTAGTGATAGTAACTCGTTCCTTGCTGACTGTTTCGATTTCTGACGACAGTGGACGCGGAGCTGACGGAGCTGTTGGTGCCCGAAATGTCCGGCGACGGTTTCCTGGAGCTCCCGTGCCTCGACGGCGTAGCGAAAGCGTTCTCGATCGAGCTCTGGTTCCTGACGCGGGACCCGGACGGTCTGCTGCTCTACAACGGCCAGCTGAACAACGGCCGCGGTGATTTCATTAGCCTGAACCTGATCCACGGCAGATTGGAGTTCAGATTCAATCTCGGGAGCGGTATCGCTAATATCAGCTCGCCGGACCCGGTCACCCTCGACACCTGGCATTGCGTGCGAATCAGCCGGCTCGGCAGGGAGGGCGTCCTCCAATTGGACGACGGGACGGTCGCCAGAGGACTGTCCGGAAGCCCTTTGACGGAGCTGAATTTGGAAATGCCGCTTTACGTCGGGGGCGTCAAGTACGTTTCGAAAATGAATCACACGCTCTTAGACCGTTGGACACTCGAACAGATTACGCTTTGACCGGCCAGTTCACGAGGGACGCCCGGCTCCTCGAACCGTGCGCCCGCCTCGTGCTCGACGGCGAAATTATATTCTGTAGCGGCGGCGGGCGCACGCTTTAGCGGACCGTGCGAAATCGTTTAGGGGTCGGAAGTAACGTTCTAATTCATTTATTCTATGGCGAGGCGAGCGATGTTCGAATAATCTGTATGACTGGTTTCAATGTGATATTTTCATATACTGTAGTATACAGTGTATAGTGTAGTATATTTTAATATTTATAGTAGTATATTTTAATATGCGTATACAGTATAATGTATGACTGTTTTAAAATGGTACTTTTATATATTAAAATATCATATGTGACTGTCCTGAATATATTTTAATATTTACACTAGCATATACAGTAGCATATCTTATATTTCTATACTATTTCTATAGTTCAGTATTTTTAAAGTATACTTCCATGATATTAAAATATCGTATCTGAATATTTTAAAGTCAATATCTTAAAATGTCATACATTAAAAAAAGGTAATATATTAAAATATACTAGAGCTATAGTCACAACATTTTCATTACTGATAAACTACCGTCGCAACTATTTTTATTTCAATTATAAATATATGCAATTAGCCCTCAGCTATAAATAAATATATACACACTGAATAAACATATATTAATCTCAAAAATGTAACAAAGCTGGTCTTCAAAGTGTCAGATATCTTTTAGCAATTTTTTGAATTTATTATATCTGAGAAATAATTCTTGCAGGCATTGGCGTGAGGTTCATCGTCTGGCGGGCGCATGGAAAGGATTAAACGGCGCGGTTCAGAGGTTGATGGTGAACGGGAAGACGTACCAGAATTTAGCAGTGAACGTAACTCAATACAACACAGAGATTTACGACGGTCTGCCGTGTCCGAGCAACGAGAATCCTTGTCACAATAGCGGAGTGTGTTTACCACTTCTGAACAGCTATCTGTGCAAGTGCGCCAGCGGCTACAATGGCCTCCACTGTGAATTCTGTAAGTTTATCGACTGCTCGTTGGACGCCTCACCCCTTTTTCCTTGTTCATGTTAATCCTTTTATCTGTGCCAATCTTTTTGCTTATGATTGCCTTTTTATTCCTATTAATTTTCTTATTTATGTTAACGTGTCTGTTTTTATATTAATTTCCTTATATATAATATTTTATATTATGCTATACATTATTATATTTTGTTAGTATACTATATATATTATATTACTATTTATATTTATATTTAAATAGTATTTAAACAGTAATATAATATAACTCTTGAACATCATGCCATCATAAAATATATCTTCATACAATATACTTAATTAAAAATAATTCAAATAGTCGACACATTGAACTCTACCCTGTAAAATCGTTCCATAAAAGCTGAGATTAATAAATCTAAAGAAACATAAGAAATAAAAATATCTCATCGATAATTGAATAATTATCGCGAATAACAAACGTTTGTTTTTTTTTCTTTTAGTTATGGGTTACGACGTGTCCACCGAGTTGGTCGAGAGGCCGGTCCGCTTCAACGGCGACAACTTCCTGAAGTTCCGCCACCGTAACGGAAGAAGGTAAAAACCACCCCTCCCGGTTGCGCAAAAAAGTGCGTCCACATATTTTTTTCTGTCCGAAGTTTTCTCTCTCTCTCTCTCATATATATATTCCTAGAACCACCGCAGCACACCTTTTTTTGAGGTATCCCGAATCATTAGCGGCGGCCGTGTTATATCGGCTGTCCGATAATATTTAGTAAAACAAAGAAAAAAAAGAAAAAAAGCAAAGAAACCGGTAGAACTAATTTAGAACCCTTACGAACGAAAGTATTCACTAACCTTCTGATTGTGTAACACCAACTAGTACTAACTCGACTAACACTACCCTCGGCGAATACTTTGAGGAGTCCTCCTACTCCGACTACGACTTGGAGGAGGACGTCGACTACGAGTACGACAATTACGATATCACGGAGTAAGTTTCTAGGAAAGAATGGCTGTGGTGTGCTCGTCGATGGGGGATACGGTGTTTCCCCATTGGCCACCCACCCCCTGTTTGTCGTCACGTTGCATCGTCCTTAGTCGTTTCAGCTAGAATGCATCTGCGATACCCTTCCAATCTGCGTACACTATGTGTATAATATGTGCATTTGTTCTTATCTTTCTTTAATAATTATATACTGAATTTATCACGATTTATTATCAAGGAATAATTTATGGTTAGACTGTGGATTTTATGCTTCAATACACTGGTTTTTACCAGTTAAAATTAAAAAAAAAAGAATTGTATATCTGACTTTAACCTCTTGCAACAGATTTTTATTTTGCCTAAAGGTTAATATAACTATGCAATATCATATTAACAGTTAAAATTGTGATAGAACGAATTAAACTTCTATTTGGCTCCGACTTCTTGCAACTGACGAAATAAATTTTTGTTTTCTATAAAAATTGATATAAATCTGTAATATAATATATAACACAGTATATAATTAATATAAGCATAAATATTGCAATAACAATCTTCAATTATCCTATCCCAGTAATTTTCATTTCAAAATTCGTTTCCAATCATTTCCATATTTAAATCTAATAAAATCTAGAAAATAAAATACTAAATTGCTGTGATAGATAAATAAAGCAGATTTGGAGGGTTGACAGCAAACAACAATTTTTCATTTGATCTTCTTGTAATGCTTGCCTGTTTGTGTAACGTTCACGTCCCATGGCACAAGTAGATCGGTGTCTAGCCGGCTCGAACGAGAGAGTACAGCGTTGTCTGATATATCGAACGACGTTTTTAGACGCAGGGAGCAGCAGTCGAACAAGTTCGAGCTGAGACTGAGAACAACGCATCCGGACGGTTTGATCGCTTGGATCGGAAGAGGGAAAGTCGAGCACCTTAAGCTGTCGTTGGACGGCGGACAGGTGGTGCTCGAGTACAAGAGCAAAACCGAGCATGTGTCTCTTATGAGCAGGGTGCGTATATTCACGTCAATCACTCTACTATGTACTATTTTTATTGTACAAGGTATAATAAGCTATGATACGAGCTAGTCAGAATATTAAGGCATTCATTGGAACTTGGTGAAATTAATTAATCATTACTGAAAGTATGAATTGACCGGTGTGTTGAAATAGGTATTTAATTTGTTAATATATCACTTGATTTAGGGATTGAAATATGTGCTAATATATTAATATATTATTTGATTTGTGTATTGGATTAATATTTATATATTAATAATTGTGAATTGCATTAATATGATTAATTATATCACTATATGAATTATATTAATATATTAAGTAATAATTTCAACATTACTAATTTACAAAAATAATAACATTAATCCGCGTTTCACAGGAGCGCGTGGACGACGGCATGTTCCACCACATCCGCGCGTCCCGCCGGAAGCGGGCGACGACGATACAGATCGACGACCTGAACCCGGTGAAGGTTACGACGGAGGCGACGTTCCTGACGACGAACGGCAAGCTGTTCGTCGGCGGCAAGCCCGGCTACCTGGGCGTCAAGGGCTGCGTGACGGACTTCGTCGTCGACAAACGCCGGCTGCAGCTCGCCAGGCGGAAGATCGAGCACTGTCACGACAACGACGTATGATAACGAACCCCGGAAACGACGATCGTCAACGTGACGTCGCCCCCGGCCACGCTCGTCGACTGGACGCCGTCCCTGTTCCCGACGAGTTAGCACCAGCCTAAAAACATGAACGCCGCAGAGGATATCCTTTGAGGATGTTCCGAGGCCCGACCAACCCAACCCAACCCAACCCAACCCAACCCCCTTGACAGACCGACGGGGCAGTGGAAACGAAACGAGAGCGAGGCAAAGGGTTTGGGGGAGGCGAAACTGGGAAAAGGGTTGGGGGTGAGACTGGGAAAGGGTTGGGGGGGCGAATCTAGAAGGGGGTTGAAGGCGATCGGGAGAAGTCCGGGAGAGGAGGACAGACGCGAGAGGAGTTTTGGGTCGGAGAGAGAGGAAGACGGCGGACGGAACCGAGGACGACAGGGCGGTCACGTGATTCCTGCCAAAGTCGTACGAAAAAAGGGAACTACGAAGTGAGCGACGAATCGTGCCATGCATGGGAAGGATATTTATTTTTCGTTCGAGTATATATATATATACATATATATATAAATATATATAATAGTGTACAAACGGACGGCCGCCGTGCTCGTCCGGATCGTTCGGCGACACACACACACCACACACAGCCGACCGTTCCCTCTCGGTCGGACAGACGATCGCAGAGGAACGGGACGTATATAATAATGGAGCATCGGCGTTAGAATGCTACGTTCTCATCGAAGGACAATAATATATTTTTAAGGCGGCGAGATTAATATACATATATGAGTATATATGTATGTAATGTATGAATTTAACGCGTATACGTGTAACAGGGAGAGAGAGAGAGAGAGAGGTGGAGATACGGGGTAAAAAGAATACCGGGACGATTACCCGTCGAGTACGGCACAATGGACGGGGGACGAGTGGGGGTGGGGGTGGAGGGGGTCGAACGAAGGGAAGAACCGTACGGTATGGGGGGGTTCGGCAGACTTATCGGTAATCGTTAGTTGTTACTATGTAAGTTAATGATATATCGAAGCACCTATAAATGTTTTACGATGCCAAGACTGACTAAAAAGACGAAAAAATGGAAAAAAAGACGGGACGAGCGAGAGGGAGAGAGAGAGAGAGAGTGTGTGGAGGGTAAACGTCGCCGCGGAGGTCGCAGACGCGGCGAATCGTGGGGGGCGGCAACTAAATGGGAAATATTAAAAAATGGAAAAAAATACGAAGCGATAAATCGGTGTTACGTTTGAGTGTTTCGGTAGAGAGATTTAACGATCGTGGATTAACAGAATAGAGGAATGTATTTTAAAGGACTTGTTGATTTATGCCAGTAGAGAAAAACAAAAAAATGAAGCGAATTAAATGACAAGTACCTCCCCGGGTACCCACACGAACACACGCGCGTCTATACGTACCACACGCAAATACCAATATATATATTATATTATATTATATATATATTATGTATATTATATTGCATATATTAATATATATTATATATATATTATATATATATATATACATGCGAGAAACAGACACACCGTACAACGTTGTTTTTAGGCAGGCAAGGCTTTTTACAAACGCGCAAATGAATAGATATATTATGTATATGTATATACATATATACACGTATTTATATATATAATATATATATATAAATATGAATATAAATATATATATGTACACACCACTACACAGACGACATTCCATGAAACGGACACCGCGGGCGAATTCTACGTAAAATAGACGAAGAATTGAATGGTCTACGAGTGTCCTTTCGAAATCGTTTCGTATAATAGAGCGTCGCAGGCTCTCCTGATCTCGAAGACACTCCGCTTTCGTTCGACAATTCGCTACGAAGTTCAAGATTATTGTACACTGTGTGCTGCACGCCGTGCTTTTTGGGCCCGAGAGAATTATTTCGCTGCCATTAGACTGTTAATCCTGGCTGTCAATATTAATTCCAAAAGGATTAAATATTTTCAGAATTTAGACATTTTCAAGATCGGAGAGTTTCCAGGATTTAAATGTTTACTAAATGAAAATATTTGCAGCGTTTAAGAATTCCAAAATTTAAGGGATTTCCAAAATTGTATTATAATGTTATCATAATTTCATTATAATTCTATCATAATTCCTATAATATTATTTACAATGTATCTTAATTGTTGCTGTTCGGTCCAAGAAAAACTTAATGAAGCGTTCATTTGCAACCAGCGTGCCTCGATTACCAGAATAACGAACAAACGACATGTACGCAATTAAAAGAATAAAAATATCGTTCCTACGACAACTGTTTCATCTCGAAACCATTGTTTAACGCGTCGATCACGTTCTCTGGTAATTCGAGACACGGTGTGCAACAATCGTTCGCGCGTCATCGAACGATCAATAAGGAGTGTCTTTACGGAAGCGTGCTTGAAGACGGAAAACTGCTGCACAACATATGTATATACAGGGTGGTCCATTATTTGCGGTACACCCGGTAGAAGGAACGATTCGCGGCAAAATGGGTCGAAAGTTTACCAAATTGATTTTAGTGAAAACGCTGTCGAAATTATTTAAATCTTCGCGTAGGATTTTCATGTTCTTTATTCATTCAGTTTAGCGAGTGTTTTGGTTGTGTTGCTATAGTAAAGAACTAAACGATTGATAAATTAATTAATTGTTCAACAGAGAAGGTAGATTGTTCTTTTTATAGTTATTCTATTTGCTTTGTCACTATATTTCTTCTATTTATTCTAATTACTCTAATATTCTGTTATTCTGTCACTCTATTTATTCTATTTACTCTATTTACTCTACATTTACTCTATTTGTTCTATTACTCTATTACTCTATTTATTCTATTTACTCTATGACTCTATTATTCTACTACTCTATTACTCTATTAATTATTCTCCCCACCTAAACCGTCACTATAAAAATTTAACGAACCTTATATTCTAAAGCATCGACTGAAAATTTTAAGATAACAATTTTTATTTAACCACAAATCGGTCCAATTCTATGACAGAAAAATAGTTCAAGAAACTTTCGACTCATCTTCCTCGCCCCGTCTTCTCGAGGGTTGCGCCGCGAGCCCCGCGGCCCCCCTGTACACCTGTAAATAACTCTAAACGCGCTAACCTACGAATTAATTGTCGTTTAGTGTATAACCCCGAGCGCGCGCGCACGTGCATGCACGTTGGACCTAAATAAACTCGCCAGGACGACCTAAATAATCGTAAATGTTCATCGAACCCGTCGTCGTCGTCGTCGTCGTCGTCGCCACGACGGCCATCTCACATTATTCAGTTCCCCCGTCAACTCGTCAGAAGAAAAAAGAACGAAGACGTTGTTTGTCTCTGTCAACGCGTTCTTCCCTCTGCTCATCGACCGTGTCGAACGTAGAGCGTCGAACCAGAAGCCTAAGTTCGTTGTAAAATTAACACTTTCGCCGCCGGTTCGGT
>NC_135782.1:3474440-3522999 GCF_028453695.1 Augochlora pura | reverse complement strand
GATCCGCGGCTGTGCCGTCGCGAACCTCGCGTTCGCAGGAAAGATCAAGGGTGAGTCGTCTTCTATCCGGCCGATCCCGTGAATGAAATCTGTTTCTGAGATCAGTGCCGGGGCCTTTAATGGATCGAGTGCGTTAGGCCGGATTACCAGGCCTAACGCGGCAAGCACTGATTCCATCAATTCCGACCAGGCTCTCTGTCCCTGTCATTATATCATTACACCTCTGCGGTCGCTTACCACACGATATTCTCTGTCTGCTGTTTCTCAACGCGCGCGTTCGCGTCCAGAGCCTGTGCATCTCCGCCGCCCGGCTGTGCGAGATAGGCCCCGACACGCACCGAAGGTTCATCCTCTTTCGGACCCGTGCACACCGTATCACAGAAGTTTCCGACCGAGTTTCCACCGCAAATAATAAAATAAAAATATCAAGACTCAGTCATTTTATCTGCTTTAATAATTCTATTCTCAAAATATAGTTGAAAATCTCGAAATAAAACAAATGCTAAAATTTTGAAAATTTAAAAAATGCTACACAGTTAAAAAAATTGCAGCAAAGTAATTTGTAACACGAATAAACAATTACTAGACAAATATAAGCCGAGAAAAAGGCCGAAATGAGTAAATAGAAATAAGAAACCGCGCGGACAATGGAATCCAAGGCAGCGAAAGTCGTAATCAGTTGATTCCGGATAAACTGTTTCACTCCGGTGAGGAAACTCGGCGTAGCGATGGAATAATTCATGGCGTCGTTTAACAAGAACACGGGGCATGGTTAATTTCCAGTGAAATTCCACTGCACGTGAATTAAAAATTCTGTGATCATGCGGAACGTTCGGTACGCGTGTGTGACTCAGCGTCTGTATCGGCTGGCGAATTCAACGCCTGGGCATGTTAGCCGCCGAACTTATATCGGCGTCCTTGCATAGAAAACTTTCGCGTTCCTTGCAACGTGTACACGTGCGGCGAACAGCTGTTTCAGCTTCTACGCGCTCGAAACAATACCGGAGAGATCCAGGAACGTGCCGATTGATAGGCTGCGTCGATTCCATTGAAATTGCGGCCGTGACGATCCTCATTGTGCGACCATTTTTATTGTCGAATTATTTAGTGGACCTTGTTTTTATTATCAGTGCTTATGGATGCTGGCGTTGTTGTTAAGTTGCTTTTAGGTTATTGAAATCAATTTTAAAATTAGTTTCAGTTAAAATTAAAAATAAATTTAATTTTAAAATTAATTTTAATAAAAATTAAAAATAAATTTAATTTTAAAATTAATTTCAATTAAAATTAAAAATAAATTGCAACGTTTTACAACGGGGAAGTAATTAACCCTTTGCACTCGAATGGCGACTCTCAGGCACCACTGATATTGTTCTTTCACCCTTGAAAATAATTTTTATAGCGACAATGATTAATTTTAGAAAAATTGTTAAACATGGTTAGTACGAATAACGAGAATTAATTTGGTTTATATAAAATACACTTCGTCGCTCAAAATAAAAATAAAAATATAAGATAGAAAAATGATTTTGGATTTAGAGCTGAAATGGCTTCGAGGGCAAAGGGTTAAACGGGTTTACTAGTCGCGGCGGGCCTCGCGTGCCGCGATAAACGATTGCCAGTCCAAAGGTATCGGGAAGGAGTGATTGATTCGAGCGTCGAAGTCGAGATTCTGGCAGAGATGTTGCGCACGTGACACGCGCGCGCTCCCGATGTAGGCGTCAACGATGGCTTCCGAAGTTCAATTTCACCAGAGAAGCCAAAGGAACGCGCAGAATCGTCTCTGTATTTAACCCAGTGGTAATTAGTAATTATTTAATAATAATAAGAATTTGCAAAGTCGAGAAATATATTTGGAAAACTTAGAATATCGAGTGACTTTTTCAAAATTCTATTACACGAGTTCAATTTTTTACGAGACCTTAGAAAAATAGTTAATGAAATTTTCGGAGTGTTATTTTGTTGTAAAAAATATATTTATATATTTTTATACGAATTTTTCTATAAATATTGTAGAAAATAGAGAGTTCGTCTTTGAACTGTGTCATCTATTTTTCCAAAGAAGTATTTATTTATAGTAATCGAATAAATTATATGTTTTACATATTGAATAAATAAATTATATTATAGATATATATTAAATAAATAAACTATATTCTACATATTTCTACACCTAGAAAATGATTTTTGCCACTCGTTTTTCGAAAACATAAAATATCTCTTACAATACAGTTTCGTCGAAGATAAATTGTTTGTCGATCGGAATAAAAATATGAAATAAAGTTACATACGTGGCCGGTTGCTCGCTGTCGCTGTTAATGAAGTCTTCCAATTGCGAGAAGTCCAGGGCCTCGTTGTCTATGCCTCCGACGAAGTCGCCCCGTCCTGAGACAAAACGAGAAAAAAAACCGTAAAAATTGACTCGTCTCGCTTATCATTCGATTAATGGATCCTCAGTGATAACAGGATCGAGATACCGGCGATGACATAATTGTCGTACAAACAGAGACGTTCGTTTTGTAATCGCCCGCAATAACGGCGAAACAGAAAGTAACCGTTCACCCTAATCGCTTGTTTTCTCCGTGAAAAAGATTCGCTCGTTCGACGAGCTCTCTTCCCACCGCTTCTTTCTTTTATCGTTAACGCAACGTTACTTGTCATTTGTTAAAAATAAAAAATAAAAAAAAATTGTATAAAATTTTATAATAGAGGGGTAAAAAGAATTGTACAAAATCTTATAAACCAAATATAAAAAGAATCGTAGAAAATTCTATAATCTAAAGGTAAAAAATAATATTAGAAAATTGAATAACAACTAGTGCAAACATTGTGTAAGATAATGTTGCGACTAATTCAGAACTTCCGTGTACAGAAAAGGTTTAGAGAGCCGCGATTGGCTGCAGCGAGCGCGCAAATTATTTCAACATAATTACCCTTATGCTCGCTCTCGTCCGACAGACCTTTACGAAGGCCTCGACGTGAGATTCGTTCTTTTGCATTTATTGTTCCCACCTGCAACTTTCCGATACTCCCACGCGGATATCACTCCCACGGAATACCCGAGTTACCTGCGATAATGTCTCGTCGCCGTAAAACATTCGAATTTTCTCGATAAGAATTAATAGAAAATAAAAATCGTCAATTGCAAAATTCAAAAGCTGCCTTCAATTCATTCCACGATTTTATCATTAAAATAATTATTAAAATTCTTTAAATATTCCCACTGCTCTGTAGAACAATTTCGTAACAAATGCAAAAATAAAATATAAATATATTAACCTAATTAATCAAATTCCACTGGAACCGACTTAAACATCTAACAGACAAGGAATTAGATATATTAATCACGACAACATTAACTCGACGTTGAACGTAAGAATAATTTAAAAAATTCACACTTCCCACGTCCTATTAATTCTAAAAACTTTCTAGACTCCGATCGAGGCCGTTCGAAAATGTTCCCTCGGAATCAGTAATCATCCGTGATTTAATTCCTAACTGCACGTATCCGTGCCGAGGCGACGTAACGCAAAACAACAAAGAATCCCAAAAAAAAAAGGTGGCTCGTTTCCTGCAAACTAGGAGAAAGGGAACCAGAATGCGCGAGGTAAATGCAATTCATCAGTAGCCTAATAACTGCGGCGGTGCCGGTACACGGCGCAATGATTCGAGCGTAAGAGAAAGTGCGGATTCATTGAATGGACAGGAGGAAATTTCACGGGCAATTGGACCCCGTCGACGACGCAGTTCAATGAACAAAGTGTCAACGTGCAAGAGACGCGGGTCCCAGGAAACTGTCTTAAATCTTGTCTTAAATTTTTCCTGTCTCGCTGGCTCGCTGTTGCAGCAACGTTGTAAATTGTTAATGACTGTTTTTTAGTCGGATTTTAATATCGAAGGATCAACCCTTTAACCGTGACGATCACATAGCGCGTAGATATCGTTTAATAATATTTATTTAAAATTTAACAGAGCCTAAATATTTTGCAGGATACCAAGTATTTTGTAAGCTATTTTATTTGGTTTATTTCCATTTTTTTATTAATAGTAAATGATTGGTATTTTTTGGAAGTGATCTTTGAGTTTTGCTTTAGGGGTTGAAAAATCATTTTACGTAGAAAACTTGAAATTTACATGGTCAATAAAGGAAATTATTATAATTTGATGCTCTTTTAGTTATTGTATTTATTTGTATTTATTTTAGTTTATATTGTTCGGTATACATTAGTAGAAAATTCATTATTTTCGAAAACCAAATCGGTAAAATATAATTTTAAATACTCTTTTTAAAATAAAATACCTAAATTAAAATAGCGTCGACTTCAAAGGGTTAAACTTTTTCGATTCTCCACTCTGTTCTCATCAAAGTTGCGACGCCGGCTCGCGATTTACGAGTTTCCAGCCGCTGGGAAAAAAATGCTGCTCGATCGTGTCGAGAGAAATCTTGCTACCGGCTCGTAAAACCGCGACACTCGTCTCGCTGACACCCGAACAGCGGACTTCTTTGCTCGTCAATTCGCCGCTCGGGACCGGTCACGAGCTTGTCAACCAGCCGCCGACAATGGTTGTTTAGTCGAACCCACAATTGTCGATCGATTTCAGTTCGCGAAACAGCGAAGAAACTCGGCTCGAATTTTCGATTCGAGGAAACTTTTCCGGTCGTTTTCTCGATGCACAGGGTGTCCTGTAACCACTGAACAAGTGGACAAGGCATTAAAAACAATTCTACGTTACAGAAACGATTTATCGTGAATCAAATATTGTTAATATCATTGTGCGATTATTATTGAACGAGCAGAGAAATTTAGATGGTGAATTAAGAGAAAGTGTATTTGTTAGACTAAATTTATTAGACTGTTTTTTATTATATTGTATTTATTATACAGTAATTATTATACAGTAATTACTATACTGTACTTGTTATACTGTATTTATTGGTACAAAATTGATTCTGTGTTTAAACTGTAACAAAATTTATATCTGTACATACGAATAGAATTTATTCTGATTCTGAGTTTCAATCGTCAAAATTCGAAGCTACATTTTCAATAACTAAACATATAACCTTATTATATTAAATTTATTATCAATATCAATTCCAACGAAATTATTTATACATACCTAACAAATATAATTAAATCAAATAAAGAGAAGCCTAGCCTTCGAAATCAAAGGGTTGGTATCTCAGTCGCGTAATACCTTGGCATCGATTAGGCTCGTCAAAAATCCTGGGCCCTGCTGACACGATCGGTGAAGGGCCCAGGGGCCCGTTGACGCGAATCAGGCCAGCTGTTTTCGAGCTGCGGCGCGTAAACATTCGTCCCGCGAAGAAACAGAACGCGATCACGTAGCTCGGCCAGCGCTTTAAACGTTTAAGTCTCCGCGTCAAGTGTCATAACTCGTTACTTCCGGCCGGCTATTCAAGGCGGTCTCTCTCGCCAAGTGTAAGGGCGCCTTTAAGACTTCGGGACGGGAAATATCGCGCGAGAAGGACACGTACTCCTGTTCGGCCGAATGAATGGAACGTTCAACGGCGATCAAGAAGCCCGGCGGCGAACGCGCCGTAATTTCGAAACCAAACAGACACACGGCGTGGCTAGCTCGAGAACTTTCCGCGAGGCTTCGTCCTGCTTCCCGTATTGACCGTTGCCGTAACCGATGTCTAATCAGAAGGTACTAATCGCCGGAGACAACTGGTAATCTCCAGTTCCAATAAAAAACGTTGCGTCGCGGGTGTGCCGCGAAAAATGTTGCCGCCGGAGCGGACACGCTTCGTACATATCCGTTCATATACGATGTTCGACAAAATATATATATATATATATTTCTATTGCTTATTGTAGATTATATCGTGAAGATTTTTTAAAATAATTTTCTGATGATAGAGAGTGGGGAGAAAAATTGAGTTGACGGTTTTGGAATGGTAGAAGTCTTTTAAGATTCATTTAAATGACTTGGATTTGTATTGGGCGGACGTTTTAGTGTGTTGGGGAATTAAAAGTTATTATAGCGCATGGTATAGTAATTGTATACTGGTGATATGCTTGTAATAGCAGTGGAAATATTTTAGAAAATTGTAATGTGGTATATTTAGTATATGTCAGTGTATTTATTAAAATATTTCTTAGTATATTTATCACTGTATTTCTGAGTACATTTCTTAGTATATTTATTAACGTGATTCTTAGCATATTAATTATTATATTCATTGCTATACTTATTAGTATATTTATTATTATAATACAAGAATTCTTCAAGCTATGAAAACCTGTTGTATATTACAAAAATCCCAAAACCATTTGACAGAATAAAATCCCAATTCGTGGGCGACCAGCTCTCGCAGAACAAACGTTAACCTAAATAGTTGAACGTGGAACATTAAATAAAAGAAACGGCGAGTCACCGTCGCTCGAGAATTCTCGTAATTCGGTAAAACCGTCGCCTCTGCTTCCGTGTGATCTCCGCGCGCTTCGAATACCAAAACTTCTCTATTTGACTTTCTTAGATCGAGCGAGCAGAGCGAACTCTCGTAATCTTGATAAGTAGACATAATAGGAACGTGTGAGTCATTGTGCACACACACACATATATATTTAATACGGTCGCGTACGAGGAAACGATTCGTGGAACATTAAGGTGGATCAAACGCGAATTTCGAAACCGAGAGAGCAGCTATCTCTCGCAGAGGAGAGTGGAATCATTGGCGGTCGGTGGTTGTATATGAATACGCGACTACCGTTCTCGCGATGCCTATAAATAAGGGTGAAACAAGGCCGGGAGAACCTGTTTTATGGTTGCCGCTTAAAGAATTTATCCCATCCTCTTCCTGAATGAATTTTATGGCGGGCGCGCCCGGGAATAATTGACGTCGTTCGTTAGCGGCTGGCTGCGCGCTCGGCTTCGTTTACCAATTAAATATTCCAGAAAAATTGATACAATATAGCGACACGAACTTAGTCAACGCTGACGTCTAATGGTGGTCCGTTGTTTTACATATTTATGGTGACAATTACGGATATAAATATTATAAAGACAGAAGAATTTAAAAATCTCTCGATTTATTCAGGCAATATTTAATATTTAATAATTTTTGCTAATATGTTTAGTAGGATTGAAGACCTGAAAATTTGTATTTTTATAAATAGTGTAAAAAGACGTGGCTGTTAGATATTAATCTAATTATTTTTGGCGATGGATACACTTCGGGACGATTATTTTGAACGAAGCAGTAGAACTGGTTAGTTCTTTCGAAAAACAGGTTGCAGCAAGAACGACATAATATTTTTTTTCTCGTTGACAGATGATTTCACAGTTATACATACTTGGTGTAGACGGAACAATTTACGCGGAAACAATGGTAATTTATTTGTTGGTTCAAAAGTGGAATTTTAACAAGATTGTTTTTCACGAGATAATTAGTCTGTGAGAAATGGGGAATTTTGATTTATAATATATTATATCGTATTCTAAAATAGTTCAATCAATTTTAAGATATTATATTATATTCTAGGATATTACAAGAAATTCTCAGATATTGCAATAAATTTCAACGAAGTGAAATAAAACATTAATACCTAATTGAAAGGAAGCGATTAACGGAGGAGAGAGAGACCGTAAAACTCGTAACAAGTAAAATGCTAATGCAGGAAAATAAAAGATTAGTTTCGAGAAACCGACGGTCGTTAAAGCATCCGTCGATGCGTCGTCGTCGATCAATCGATCAATTAGACGGACGCTTGCTTTGCGGCGGATGCTTTTAAAACACCCGGTACGCTGTCCCGATCGTTTGCACGCTCGCGCGCGGCCGTTTTGCAACACACGCGGACGGATACGTGCGAGCGTTTCTCTTGTTCTTTTTTTTCTCTTCTTTTCTTGGCCGGCGGAGTCTTTAGGAAAATCCCGAGGCGATCGTCGAAGGTGAAAGAAGACGCCAGGCCCGGCACCACGTGAGAAAAATCGCGGCGCGGCATTGGCCGAAACCGCTGCTCGCCGGTCTCGCGTAACTTCGTCGACGATTTATATATATATTAACCTTCCTGAAATTTATTAATATACTGTGGATTATTATGCTGAATAGAAATTGTCCAAATTAATTATGAAAAATATAATATAATATAATAATGCAAGTGGAAGAATTTTATATTGTCGAGAAACCTTGAAGAAATTATACAGAGCGATCTAAGTGCTGGATTAACAAAATTACACTGTCTTTTAACAAATTATTCACCGGCGATAATTTTATAATATCCGAACGTGTGTAATGTACTGTTAGAAATTATTTAATCAATTATTTAATAAGTATTTTAACAGTCTTCTTTTCCTACTGTAAGAGGATACAAGATGGTTAAAGAGTTAATTTGCAAAGCTGTCTAGTTATTTATAGAATATTTCCTGCAATTACGTCCACGACAACGCTGTCATATAATATTAGAATAGTAATGCTGAATAAATGCCTGGCAACAATACCGGTTCCTTTTTCTAATGGCAAAAATTCCTGGAAAACCCGTCGCGGCCGTGTCGGCCATTTTGCAATGGAGGGGTTGCACACACGGAGACCAATATGATAAACGCGACAGAAATCCGAGGGGCGAATTATAGAAGTGGTTGGGCGGTTGCCAACCAATCCCTCTTCGAAGTATCGACCAAACACCGCCCCTGGCTGCAGCAAGATGGACTTCAATACGAATATTACTTTGCCAGGGGCTTGTCCGCTTGAAACCCGGCCGAGGGAACCGCGATTTTTTTAAACGGCGAAATAAATCGCGATTTTTTTAACGGCGAAATAAATCGCGAATTTTAATCGCGATTTTACCAAGGCCGACGACACGCGCGCCGATATTTTTGCAACGCGAAGCGATAAAGAAAAAATTCGACAAAGCATTTATAAACGATATTTAAATCTTTGGTTTTATTGTAAAATAGTAGACTGAATTAATGGTGCGATTTTTGATGTCTTTTAGTAATTTTAATAATTCGTGATCGATAGGTTAAAATTCTGAGTCTTTACCGATATTAAGAATTTTAGGAATTCCTAATAATTCGACGAAACATTTATGAACGATATTTAAACCTCTAATTTTCTTGTAAAACTATTCTGAAGTAACGGCACAATTTCTGACGTCCTCCAGTAATTTTAATAATCATAATAAAT
The DNA here is from genome assembly GCF_028453695.1 of Augochlora pura. Classification (NCBI taxonomy): domain Eukaryota; kingdom Metazoa; phylum Arthropoda; class Insecta; order Hymenoptera; family Halictidae; genus Augochlora; species Augochlora pura. Next base: position 3,513,848 of record NC_135782.1, on the reverse strand, counting down.
GCTCCCTGTAATTTTTAATATAATTTTAATATTTTGTAATCGACGAGCATTTGACAATCTAGTCATCGATATTAAGAATTAAAAATAACGAAATAAAATATCGGAAATTTTAAAAATGCAAACTGTGCTACAATTATTCTCCCAGAGTATGCGAATTAATTTTCAACATGGAAATAAATTCTACAGAACCGTTTTCGAGTGAAACAAACCGACGGGTGAGCGTCGCAAGAGCCGAACATGGGTTTCCGGTGTAATTGCGATCTGTCCAACGGGGGAGCGCCGATTTTGAACCGCCATAGAACGGCGCGCCGCGAAAGTGAGAAAACCGGCGAACGCGACTCCACGTCGGCCCGCAACAATTTTATTGTTGGCAAAATGGTCGCGTCGGGATGAAGCGTGGAGCAACTTTCTAAGATTAAAAAAAGGGATTGTCTTTTTTTCCACGGTTGCGCCGTATATAACGTCGCCGACGAGTTTCACCGAGTTTCTGCCTTTTGCGTAATAATTACATTGTTATTAGGAACAAAGCAAAAGGAAGTCGTTAACGACTCGGCGCAGGCGCGCGCGCGCGCGGCCGTGATCGCGCATTAAATCGGTCGGCTAAACGGCGCATCGCGAAATTATGAACGATTCCCTCCTTCATTGTTCTTTTAAATATCATCCGACCCGTTCGGGTCGCGTTTAATGATTCACCATAAATTTAGTCGTCGCCGGCTTTAATCGCGCTGCCGTGATTGCGAATTTCTTCGACGTTTACGGCTTCCCCCGATGGAACACAATGAAGACTTTTCCATGGGTTCCGCGCCGTCCCGCAGCTCGCGTTATTAGCGACACAATAAAATGCCCGATATGGAATATTCGTTTCTTTTTAATCGCTTTTTAAGGAGACGGGGTTAACATTTGCGATTCCGCTATGAGAACGCGTCTTCATTTTTTTTGGATATTTAATTGCTCCTTTTCTGACAATTATTATAAATTTGTCATCGTTAATTTGCATTATTATGTCAAATATTATTAAATATTATTAAATATTATTAAATCATATTAAATCAAAAATTACCCATCGCCGATGGGTTTACTATTAAATAACGTGTCGGAGAAATTAATAAATGAATTTATAAAGTATCTCAGCCATACTCGGTTACATTTTTCTCGCAATTTTTCGCCGTTCGGTTAATTCTCCTTTTGTTTCTGTAATTTCAAGTCGCTTTTTATCGCAATATTTTTTTTTCGGCTCGACGCTTTGTTATCAGAGCATGAAATTCGTCGAGACGATGGGAAACGCAGAGGTAACCGAGCGGCGTTATCTGGTTCAGGCCATCGAGACCGCCGCCGAATCATGTGTATTAGACCTCGCCTCGTGTACACGTTATAATTAGTGTTGGATGGTGTAACGCGAGTTACGGGTTTACGTAAGTTCGTGCGCTGTACAGCTCGCGAATCACGTTTGGTCCATCAAAACGCGCGCGCGCGCGAGCGCGTAACCTTGACTCCGCCGTTACAGATTCGATCTTTTTCGACCATCGATCGGACCCCCGTCTCGGTTGCCTCGCATCGGTCAAGGTCCACGGGAAACCCAAATAGTTTATGTTAATCGCGTTCCGGTCCACACGTCGAACCACGGTTTCCGCTTTCGTTTGTTATTTCGGCTTTGCCCGGATTCGAATGAATATTCATCGATTCTTCGCCTCGGCGCACAATTCCCTAATCAATTCTCCGGTAAACTAAAATCTGTGAATTAAGTATAATATCTAAATATTTGTCAAAAAAGTCAAAGTTTATAGGAAATAAATAAAATCCGCAATTTAGAAATTAAATCGCGTGTTAATTTCAAGGCGATATCTATTTCCTTCTTTAATTATTTTATCGAGTTAAAAATATTGCGATAGTATTTTTAAATAGTACAAATGATAGCATAATGTTTAAATTACTGTTTGGATGAATTTCAAAGGAACTGGCAGTGCTTAAACACAGAAGCAGATGGGAAATTGAATAAATTAACAGGCTGCGATATTAAATCTCTGAATCATTCGAAATTAACGAAAATTGCTTTAAATTGCACAAAATTTTCCAATAATCCGAAAATTATTGACGTAAGAGAATGTTGATTAGCGGTTATATAGGTTATGCTGTGCATCGAAAAAATCACGTTCGACGTTGCGTTTCTCTTTGCTTCTTAACATGGCCGCGCCTCGTACACCATTCACTATCTCACAGAAAAGCAAAACAATACACCAGAGTTGCGTCATATATTGAATCACCTGGTGTATTATAAGCATGTATAAACACCTGCATTCGGCTGAAATTTATTCGAATTATATTTTACCGAATTGCTGGGCTGCATATGTGAAAATCAGAGGGAAAGAGTAGTTGACATTGAAAATGCCAATATGAAGGTCAATGGAAGAATAAATATTATTATACATATTGTTATCATTATGTAAATATAGCTGTCAATATGTGTCAATATTAATATAAACATAAATAGATAAAAGAATAAAAATCGAACTGATTAAAATACTCGTTCATTTATCATCATCGTTTTAATTAATAAACATTACCAGAACCGAGAGACTTGTCCGACAATTTCCAATAAAAGACGCTTCGTTATTTCAACAATTTCAACTCTTAATATTGACACAGCTGCACCTGCACAGTTCGCCTAAAATGCGTTCAAAATACCATTCGAAAAGCTGATCGATAAAATCAATCAAAAAATTCTTTCGACAGCGTAAAAATATTTACGAGGCCCTAATGTTTAAAAATGCCTAATAAGCACTGACTTAGGACGTTTCTAAGACATTTACGCGACATTCCGGATATCTTAAAAACCACCGTATATCTTGAGACGTCTTCGAAACGTCTCCAAGACGTCTCGAAAACGTGCTTTCGTTATCTGACTCTGGAAGACGAGGTAGAATTAGTTAAACTCGACCAATAATTATGTTAAACATTTAGGAAAACGCCGGGAACGAGCGCGCACAGTTATCTCGCGCACGTCATCGCCGTGTTATGGTAGTCGAACAGTGGTTCGGTATTTCGCGAAAAAGGAAAACGTGCGAATTATGTTTTACAGTCGCGCGCACGTGTCGGCGTATATGCAAATTCGCGGGGTGCGCGTCGAAAACTCGCCCGACAACATTGTTGTACGATCACGATTACGCGGCGAAGCTGTCGCGAAGAATATTTCTCGTGGGATAAGAAGGTACAGTCGATTAAGAAGGTACAGTCGATTAACCCTTAATAACCTAGAGTTTCAATTTTGATACCAATCTTTTAAACCGAATGTTCACATTACTATTAGTTTTTTTTTTATAGGTTGGCTGTACGTATTTTACTGTTGTATAATATTCTTTCCAACGAAATTAAAAAAAAGATCTAACGTCATTATTGTTTTATTTTATCTATGACATATTACTTGCGCGGCAAAGTGAACAAGTAAACACATTTCACTAAAAGTTTTGTTGAACACAAATTTGATATATTTTCTTTTTCTGAAGAATATAAATACTTTTGAAGCAAGTGAATATATTATTTTCGCTATGATATAATTATTTTTTATATATCTGATTTCTTTATGGCCTTAATGCCTGAAGTATCAAAATTGATACCTGGTTCTTTTTCTAAATAAATATGTAAAATAAATATTGTGATTTTTTTAGCAATTTTTCCCTTCATCTAGACCCTCAAGCAAACACAGTAATATTAAAAAAAAATCACTTTCGTAAATCAGGCTACTAAGGGTTAAGAAGGTACGTCGAATAAGAAGGTACGCCGATTAAATTAGAAAAGGCTACCGTTTCCATGGAACCTCGAGAGACGGCTTCGCGACTCGGTTGATCGGGTCGCAAACGATGCAAAAAGGTTCACCGCGTGCTAGCTCGGCTTAGCCAGCCAACTCTAGCTACGTAGCACCATGCCGACTTTCTCCGACAAAGCAAATAGAAATGCGCCGTAAATGGCGGCCCGTAGCCGCGTCGTCGCGTCTATGAAAATTGGCTCACTTTCGGTTCGGCCGCTCGTAAAAAGCTCCGTTTCTCGATATTCGCGATTATTCCTCTCGGCCGCGGAACGGCGATCCTGCTAATCGTCCAGGAACGGTAAATGAATAATAACGACAATGGAAACGAAAAGTAACAAGAAGAAAGCGCGCTCCGCGGATCACCGTGACTAAAGTTCACCGTTCCCGAGGCAATGGCGGAGGGCATCGCCGAGCTGAATCCACTCTTCTACACGTGCGAATCACGAGGCCAGGTAATTTGCCGGAAGACGGATCAGCGAAATCCATGTCTCATACAGAGCTGCGAACAACCTTTTTAATGGTTTCAAGCGTTGTTTAGGATCGCGTCTCGATTTGGTCGCGAACGCGGAGGAACGATGATTGAATTCCCGTGATTGTTAATATTTATTTATAAACTCGGGAGCATTGCATTTATTTCGACACTGAATTCGACGAATTAATATGGCGAGTTTTAACATGATTATTTGATTGGGATTATTTATTTAAAATAAGTTATTTAGGATTATTTATTTAGGATTATTTGCTGCAATTATTTTCAGCGAAATCTCTTCTTGAAATCTATGTCTTTTTTTCCACTGCGATTTAAACAAGATTAATTATAAAAATATTATATTTCAACATCGTTTCTTCGCTATAATTTTAACTTTATGACAGAATTCTATAAATTTCGAGTTGATTTTGTTATTGACAGAATTTACGCAGCTTTGTCACGATAAATATCGACGGTACAGCACTCGGCAATAGTACATTGTTTGCCGCAACTATAATGAAAATTAGTGATTAGAAGAACAATCCCACCGACCTTCGAGTGACGGAAGAGACGGCGCGCGTTAACATCGTTTAGTGTAAATAAGGCTTCGCCTAACGGAGACCGTGCTTCGAGCCAGAGCTCTTCGATTGATCAACGCAAATAAATCTTCTGCTCGATGACTTCATTCCCGGCGAATTTGCATATAAAATCGTCGAAGGATGCTGCGCTTTGTCAACGGAATAATCCTTAATAGCGCGCAGGCATCGAAACAGAAAATTTTCTTTTTTGGAAACAATATAGTAAGAGGAAGGAAAAAGTGATGGTACAGTCTACACGCATTGTACTTTTTACGGACGAGGAAGATGGAGCAGCTTGTACAAGTATAAAGTCTACTTCTGATATGTTTGCCGTGCAAATTATTACAGCATCGCTTCTACGACCAGGAAATTTTACCTTAAAAGAGTCATCGAAGGTGGAGAAGACGGATCATAGTTTATCGTTTGTTATCGCATTTTTAAATTTAATATTATATACCTTATAACAGCGTTGATTGTATACTTCAAATAATAGGTTTATTAAAAATAGCTAAACTTTATAAATATTTAGTAATTCCATACTAAAATGTCATCGAAGCTTCAAATTAAATATTTTATATTTTAAAATAACATTATTGCATATTTGGAACAATAAAAATTTTATTAGAAATAATTAACCTTCATAAATCCTCATAAGCCTCATAAGCTCTGTAAAAGGGTGGGAGTGATCCAAAAAGGACTTACTTTTAACTGTAAAACCAGCATCGAAACTTCGATCACCTGTCCACCGAAAATATTTCACATAGTACGTGTAAACGTGTTGAACTGTGCAGCGGGGTAATTGTCCACGAAATCGCTTCTCAACCAGCTGACCCGTGAGACTCGATCGCGTACGATACCCGGGACCGGAAGGGCGTTTAAACAGGAGGAAGTTAATAGGGCCCGGGTATCGTCGATTTCACCCCTTAATTGTCGGCAGGGGTGGTGAGCGCCCAGCTGCCGGTGGGGGGCAGTCGCATTTACCGGTTAAACCTAAACGATCGGGCGCGAGCTTCGATGCAACTTATTTTTTGTTTTCACGGTAATTAGATGGTCACGGTGAGATGATCGAACCACCGACAGGTGTTCTACCACCCCAAACCCCTTGCCTACACGCAATCCGAACGATTTGCAGCGATAAATGCTCGCGACACGTTCGCCCTCGAAAACACTCGGCCGACGGAAACCGGTGTTGAAAGAGTGTCACGTAATGACTAATGACGGTGTATCGAGTTCCCGCGCACGCGGTGCTGGCAGTTTCGAGTTCAATTTGATGGAAAATAATCGACGGGAGACGCAGGTGATCCGCGGAGCTTGATAAAATGGTATTTAAAATGGCGAATAGATAAGGGATGAAAAGACCGAAAAATTGTCGATGTTCGAACTGCCGTAACTTTGTTATAAATAATCGTACCTAGACGAGTGTTAGCTCATTTTAAAGGGCGAAGTCTGCAGATTTTTATCATATAATAAAAGTATATAAATTCGCATCTCAATCAATATTTTTTTCTTAAATTTCATCTCTCTGTTTCGTACTCGAATAAGGGATGAAAACGAAGGCGCCTTTAGAAAAATTTCAAACACTCGTACGAAGGTTAATAAATTTTTCTCAAGCTCTCTCTTGCAACGAAATTGAAAGCAGGATGTCTCCTCTTTATTTCAGTCATAGTCTTCTTAATTCGATCTCCGTTCTAATTGTTCATGCAAGAAGAAACCGCGCCGCGTTACAGTTGATTTTCTAAAGTCGAAATTACCCGCTTCCCGGAAGCATCGCGGCGGATCTACCGTTTTTTTTCGTTGATGGCCATTCCGATAACAATAAAAAACAGTTCCATTAATAATCGGAGAGAGAGAGAGAGAGAGAGAGAGGGAGAGAGAGAGAGAGTGGCGGAGACCCATTTCTCCATTGTTTCGCCGGCACATAATAAACTAATTCTCCAGAAGCACCTACGAACCGTGGCAAACGCGAGAGCACGGGATACGTTCTAATGGCGATCGCAATTTTGTGAAAATACAATGCTGCTACCTGTTACCATGGAATCCGTAAATCTTATTGTTTTCCGCGTTTCGATATCAATTTCAATTGTAATCCGCGATATTAATTTCTGCGTACTTTTTTAAATACTGTAATTTTACACTTTGAAAAACCCCTCTGTGAAATTTTAAAAATTAAAAATTTAAATATATAAAATTAAAACTAATAATACTAGTAATAATATTAATAGTAGTGATAATAACAATAGAACAATACCAACAATACCAAATAATACCAAAATAATTATAATAGAACAACGACAATATTAATAAAAGGAACAGAATGTTAAATAAAAATCGCCACCCACGAAAGTCAACGCGCCAATGCAAGATAAAATAGATCTATATTTATCCAAGTGAACGATCCAAAACAGCAGTTCTCCGACAATCTAAGGCCTAAAAAAAGATCCAGAAGCCAATCGTTCCCGAGGTCGGCCGTTTCACCGATTAAGAAATCCTGAAACGGGCCGCTGCAAGACCGCCGTTGATATTTAACAACCGGTCCCCGTTGGCCCGGTTCACGACGGAGAAAATTGCCAAATTTTCTGGTTCTCCGGGATCCGTTCACCCTTACCGAATCGAAGCGGAGAATTTACCTGCGACGGCCAACAATCTGCGCGCGGCGGCCTGATTAATCCCGGCGTCCTCGTGGTGATCGCCGGGGTGGCCGCGTCCATTTTGTACAGGATCGACGACTTGGTGTTGCAGCGTCCACGCGAACTCCATGATTTATCGCTGGTCGTCCTCGTCCTGATCACCGTCTTTGTAGAACGTCTCGAGATCACGGGCACACCGAATCACTACATAATCAAGCCCGTGGGCGTGCGATCCGTTGCTCGAACCGCGTCGGCCGCGGCATTCTCGACGGGGACGCGTCTCGCGAGCCTGATTAACCAATCGAGCACGGCCAACCCTCCGGAACGTTCCGATGCATCGCGTGTCGCTTCTCTTCTTGCGATCCTGTTCACTGTGATTTTTTCCTCGTCGAGCCGTTCGCTCGACTTTCGGCCGGTTTTCGAGGTCACTGTTCACTCGAGGACGGTCCTTCTGCGGGACTGGGTTGAAGAGTTTCGGTGCCGCGGGTATTGTTGGATCGATTTTGGTCGGCGGCCGATAGAGGGTGAAGACGATGAATTGTCCCGGCGAAAGCGGATCCCGTTCGCGGCCCTTGTTTTCGCGTAGCCAAACGAAATGGCATTATCGTGTGGCCCTCCTCGTATCGACGAGGGTCGCTCCTGCCCACCCCACCGTGCTTCGGGGGTCCGGTGGTGGGGGTTTTACCTGTGGTGCCTCGAGGGCGGCGCTTAACCGGGGACTCGAAGACGCGGGGGTAGAGCCCCGTGCAACCCCTTCGATCGCCGCTTAGCGTCCTATCAAAGACGATCCTTCGATTTCTTTCCGCTGGCTGCTCGCACTCGATTCTGCCACATCGACGCGCGATAATTGTCGTCTACCTTTCCTTTACTAATTGCAAAACCGCGCTGGTATTTTTAGTATTTTTTACAGATTTTATTTAAAATTTTGTGGCAGTATGTCTAGCCTTGGCCATTACAGCTATACTTCTTTACTTATTTTACTTTTCATATTTTTATATACAATTAAAACGTGTTATATAAATTACCATATATCTTGAATATTTATCATTAATTTGTCTGCACGTGTAATTCTTGTTATAAACAATTTACTTGATTTTAAGTGCTATTACGAATGCGAATATAAATTTAATTTCTACTATGAATTCGAACATGAATTTAATTTCTATTTGAAATTCCAATATGAATTTAATTTCTATTTTAAATTCGACTATGAATTTAATTTCTATTTTAAATTCCGATATGAATTTAATTTCTATTTTAAATTCGACTATGAATTTAATTTCTATCTTAAATTCGACTACGAATTTAATTTCTATTTTAAATTCCAATATAAATTTAATTTCTATTTTAAATTCAAATATGAATCTAATTTCTCTATTATATTTGCTAATTTTTAATGTTAAAATTGGAACGGTTGAATCGACAAGCGGTTCGATTGTAACGCGTCTTCGACGTATTCTGGGATCGTTGCAGTCACATTGCCGGCGTTTCGTTATCGGAGGACAAGCTTCCTTGATAGGAATGAATATCGAAACGGGCCGAGCGACATCGATTACCAATTACGGCCGCTAATGGCTAACATTTAGAGCTATCCGCAGTGCACGAACGGGAACAACTAGTCGACACGGAATCCGCAAATAAACTTGGGGAGAGAGGGCGGCCTAATCCGTTTTATTAATTTCTTTTTTTTTAAATCCGCGGTGGATTTAACCGGGGCGATCCTTCATCGTCGCTCATTCGCCGGACAGCCGAGTCGACCCAAGCGTGATAATTAACTATGTACAAGCATATACCATACTGTACAAAACATATCTTTTACTTCTACTATTTTTTTCTATTTCTTGTATTTTCATTTTTATTATTTCTTCATCAGTTTTTAATCGCGTTGTTCCGTCTTTCTATTTTTCATTTCCTATTTTTATTTTACGTTATATTATATTTTTAATGGACGAATTGTCTTGCATCAGCTGTTCCCATTGGAAATTCTTGACGCAGTTGTAACGAACGGGATTGCGAAGGCGAAGCGAAAACAGTCTTTTTGTTAAGGATCGTTTGGGATCGCTGAGGATTTTTAGGTAATTTCATGGTTCCGAGACCATTGTTCGTTTACGGTTTCCTGTTACCGCAACGTGGCAGACAGAGAAAAGAAGTGTCAGCTCTTAAACGAACATTGTCTCTTTTCCAGATCGCTGGGTCCAGATAAAAGTTACGCTGAAAATGATACAGACCCAGAAAAATGAAATGAACGACATTTCGCAATAGGAGGTGCTCTCTTTCATAAATGGCAAGTCGTCTTCCTCAAAGTATATTATACTATATGATATTATGCTATATAATATTATACTATATATTATTATGCTACACAATATTATGCTACACAATATTATGCTACACAATATTATACTATACAATATCATACTATACAATATCATACTATACAATATTATACTATACAATATCATACTATACAATATTATACTATACAATATTATACTATACAATATTATACTATACAATATTATACTATAACAATATCATTTCTTAATACCGACGTATAAATTCGATAAATAAATGTCGGATGGGACGAAATTCGCCGCCATTTTCGCCATGCAATTTTCGTCGCTTCGTGCAATTTTCATTGGCTCGGTGCAATTTTCGGTGACTCGGCGCAATTGTCATTGGCCCCGTGCAATTCGTACGATTCGAGGGAGGCAACGTCGCGGCAAGGGAAGAAATCTGGCGCGGCTAATAGGTATTATAAACGACGGTTGACGTAATTAGGGGTCCCCCCTCCCATGGTCAAATAGGTGGCCATTTAACCGTGCGCAAACATTTGCATATTATCGGCCGGTCTGCGTCGCCGAAAGAATTTCGAGACGGGGGCCCTGGGAATGATCGGTGGGTGCCGCGTCGTCGCCACTGCGGAACGGTAATGCGACCCTAGAGGGGTTGCCCGAACACACACGCGGCCCGCTTTAAACGCGTGCGATTACACGCACCCGTGGGCTCGCGCACGCGAACGATCGCCCGGACTCGTTTCTACCGCTGCGCGATCACCACTTCGAGCAGGTGCCGAAGAATTTCCCTCGAATCGTTTCCTTTCATCGATCACGAATTCAGACATTCGCGATTAAGGGATGAAAAGACCGAAAAATTGTCGATGTTTGAACCGCCGTAACTTTGTTGAAAGTAATCGTGGCGAGATGAGTCCTAGCTCATTTTAAAGAGCGAAGTTTCTAATATTTTTACAAGCGTGTCGATATTTTTTATTTCTTCTATTTTATTTTTTTTTTCTTCGTCGAATGAGAGGCGAAAATAAGGGTGTTTATATTTGGAGAAAATTCTCCGATTTCAAATGACTGTAGGGGGCTTAATAAATTTTTCCCGAGGTTTTTTTTACGATGAAATTAAAGAGGGAAGTGTCCTCTTTAAAATGAGTATTTAAAAATTGATGGGGGATTTTTTTGGTGCAGATTAATCGCACTTTGAACAACGAGGATATATACGTACAATAATACTCAACATGACGGTATTATCAGAGGTAATTATTACAAATTATTTAGAAAACAAGGGCAATAGAATTTAAATATTTATTACCCTTAGATTATACATAGTTCAACATATATTATTACAATTTTATTTAATTCCTCTCTTCTTTCAAATTAATTATATTAATAGCCTATATGTATTTACATCGACGTACTAACTTACAATAAATCATACAATAATTGAAAGTCCTAGAACACTGCTGATCACAATAAAAACGCGGCGAAAATATCGACTTTCCCATCCCGTTTCGAGGAATCAGCGAAAATTCAACTGTTCGACTAAGCGAGCCGCGTCAGCGAAATCGCGACCGTGAACGTCGATTCCGCGCGAGCGCGCTCGGGTCGCCGGCAGTTGTTTTTTTTTACAGTATTTCCCGACTTTTCCTCGCGGCGATGATCTCATTGTTTCGGCCGTTTATCGACAGCTTATCGGGATTAGGAGCAATCTCCGGCGGCCGTTTCGCCGCGACGTCAGGAACGCGCGGAGCCGTTTCGACGGCGGCCGTTACGCGGCGGGAATTTATCGCCGATTGTAACGCAATACACGCCGGTTTTATCGTTGGCGAATTAAACGCGTCGGGCGTCTGTTTTCGAGCGGCGACGACGGCGCGGCCGCTCTGCAAGGTAAACGCCAGGGGGGGGGATCGAGAAGGAACGGGGGGCCGCTCATTATCGCCGACCGCGGTCGACGGGGTCCCCCGGCGTTTGACCGAGGACTAAGTTCAAATTCAATATTTGACGCGACTTCGTCGCGCGCAGACTCTTGGTATTTTTAGTATTCCAAACTGGGACGACTGCGCTCGAATTATTTAACGAGATTATATACGAGATTATTTCCATACATTTGGGTGTATGATGAATTATGTGGGAGCAGTAGCGATCTTTTTTGAGTAGGATATTTGGCTGAATTATTAGTGAATAATATCTCGAATAATTTCTTTAATTGGTCCAGCTGATATACCTAATGTAATATATAAATTATAGTATGTAATATATAATGATTGAAGGAGATTAGAATAATTAAATAAAGTTTGAACATTGTACGTTCTATTCGAAATAATGATACAGAAGTATAGTATAGTGTTGAATATACTGTATAATTTATTGGCAGCGCGTGGCGAAAAAATACCACCCCCGAAAACAAGTTCATAATAGCAGCGTTAATGTGAAGAGAATTAATGATAAGAACATATGAAAAATCGTACAATTATGAAAACTGTTTTACAAGTCATATTGTGCATTATGAACATTATGTTACATCGCATTATGAACATTACATTACGAATATTATACCCTGATATTAACAAAAACCACACGACTCGATAACACAAATTAAAAAGCAACGAATTCCAACTAGATATTCCAATTTAGCAACTAGATATAGTCACGTCGCCGAATGGATAGATCGACAACAAAAATGTTTGCGAGAAGAGACAAACGGACACCTGTTTCCCATGTAGAATTCGCAAGAATCGACGCTCGCCGCGAAAACCGCACTGTACCCGGCTGCTAAACCGTACCGAAAGCTTCCAAGCCGTGACCTTAACTAACTGGAATTAGTGTGACAACGAGAAAATTGTCACGGTCATTAACTAATCGTTCCACGCGAGCGTTACGAGTTAATACGAAAGCCGCGTACGCGAAAATTAAATTCTCAAATGAAGCGCAGCCGCGCCAGGCCGATGCGTGATCGAAGCGCGCTGTGCAATAAAAATGGCGGTGGCGTTCTTAACAAAGACGAAACAAATAAAACAAATTAACCCTTTATAGGCTGGCGACGCCTCTGAGGAGCCAATGGAAATTGTTATATTATTTCCAAAATAATCTCAATATCGTTGAAGATTTTCTTATTTGAAACATTGTTAAAGGCGTAATTTTTCCTTTTTATAAGACTTAAATTTCATATGTATAAATTATACTATAAAATAAAAATTCTGTGAAGCCAATGGAAATGATTATATTATTTCCAAAATAATTTGAATATCGTTAAAAATTTTCTTATTTGAAAAATTGTTAAAGGCGCAGTTTTTACGAGTTGGAAGACTTAATTTCATGTGCATAGATTATAGTATAAAATGAAAATTCTGTGAAGCGAGAATATATATTCTGTAATCGAAACAGCTATTTTGTAGCTACGTAAAACAGTTAAAAATTGATGCCCGCCGCAAAATCGCGGGTTCTTCAATTCGCGCGACCTTTGTTCGCGTAACATTATTTTTTTTCGTGTCAGTCCCGTAGATACAATCTGCCCCGGCATTGTCACGTACTCATAAATTCCTCCATCTTCTTTCCTCGGGGTTCGTCCCGCTCGGCGGAAAAAAGAAAAGAGACGGAGAGGACGCACGAAATGGTTTTCTTTTTATATATATATATAACGTGGCCCGGCTCCATTGTACTTTATTCGAGCGTAATCGCGATATTGTCTGGCGACGCGCGCGCGCGCGCGCCCTCCTTTTGTTCCCGCGAGCGCGCGAGCGCGCACGAGTACTTCTTTGCGGATGTTCGTTTTACAAAAGCATTATTCTCATTGGCGAGCCACGGGCTGGCGTGTGGACGTGGCAGCCATGGAACATGCGATCCGAGATTTTTCTTCTTTTTTGTTACGGGACAAGCATGAATTCCCCGAGGTACGCCGATAACCGTATTATCGTGCCTCGAACGTTTGACGTCCGCGGGCGCACGTGTCTATCATCGTTTCGTGTCTGAAGCGAGCCTCGCCGTTCGACGGCTCTCGACCCGGCGAAAAAATTCGTCGGCTTCGATCGTCGATCACCGTTACACGAAATCCGACGGGACGATTTGTTCGCCGAGTAAGAGACGATCGCTCGTCGATGACCGGTCTCCTTGGTCTTCGAAAGCGCGGGATTACTCCATTTTTAACCATCCTCGCGATCAGGATTTTTCTAAATAATTATATAATAATTGGAGGTCGTTAAACGCGTGCTTTACTCTTTAATTTTCCTATAAAATCGCATCTAATTACTCGGCGACCAGACGCAACATATTTTCCTACAACTAAGTAACCAGTTCGTCGAAATAACAATATTGTAATTCCAACGGATGCGTGATTATCGACCAAGCTTTCTCAGCGGCGGAAAACCCCCGCCGAAGATTTCCTAAAACGTCCAGGTGCGCGCGGAGTCGCGTGTCTTTTACGACTTCTCAAAGTTTTCCGCGAACCAATACGAAGCGCCGGGGCATGGAATGCGAATGGAGCAGTTGCTCGAGAATTATTGCCGGCGGATAGGTGAGCGCGATGCGGCTACACAGAACCGATAACCGCAATAATAACGTTAAAACTGCGATGCCAACGACGGCAATTTGATTTTTCCCGGAGACGCGCGGTCTTGCGTCACTTGTCCGTTACTTTAAAACCGCGTTAATTAAATTCTTCTTTTTTTTTTATAATCATTTTCGCGAACAAATTATCGTGTCGAATTTCGACAAGTAATTATTATATAACTTCGGCGTGGAAACAACGTTTATTGTATAATATAGCAGCGCTGTGATGTTTTTAAATCGCGTTCGCGATTTTATTAATAAGTTATAATAGAAAATTTACATTAATAGATTCAACTCAATATATTTTGCAAACATTTCTAATTCTAATGCAAATCTATATTAATAAAAATAATTAAAAGGAAATTATTCCTTAATTTAGATTAAATTAGAATTTGAAAATTGATCCGTTTTTGATGCTAATAAAATTAGGCTATTGAAGTATATTAACGAAAAGATTGTTTTCGTATTTGTTGATGCGTGTTTTTTATTTAGAGGTCGAGTTCACTCGTAACCGGAAGAGGCCTCCAGATAGCGTTTCTTGAAACTTTCGAATAAAAATGACGAGTTTCAAGCATTAAGTTTCATTTGTTTCTACTTATAAAATCGCTATCTGTCGTATTGTAATAACAGTTCATGCTAGCGAGGCGGATTTGAGGAAGCACGATTATGTTACTTTGTTAGGAAAAACCGACATGCGTCACCCGTGAAGTTGGCCACGATCTGAAGCATTTTATCTGTCTTTGTCATACTTAGAACTCCGGTGTCATATTAATATTATTATTATTATAATTATTATCATTACTGTTATTAACAGAATTTTTTAACAGCGCCTGCATTACAAACAAAGTTTACTAAAGATAATAAGGGTGGTTTTTGCAGGTTAAAAACCCCCGTAACTTTTTCTAATTCCATCACCATAATTTCAGGAACTCTGGATGCGATATCCATCTCTATCCGCAACCATAATCTTCTCTAAATATTTCCACACGTTCTCTCGAATAATTCGGCGCACCGATTTTGAGCAGAGCTGTACGTTCGCGCAACATTCGCCGAGGCACCGGCGACGTGTTTTACGAAAGGAAAAAAAAGCTCCCGAAGCCGTGCGAAACTCATTGTTGAATTTCGCCATATAGGATCCCGTATCGCGGACGGTTGAACGGCGCCCATGGATGTACCAATAATTAAACACGCGTTAAGAACACAAACCGCGAGTTAAGTTCGTGCGAGCCAGGCGCAACGCTCGGCTCGTTTCAATTATAGATTACGAAGCGTCAACGTTATTAGCGAATCCGAATCTGCCCGCGAGCGGCCGGTTTTCGCAGATCGACGTGGGAACATCTGCTAATGAAACGCATTTTTTCTCTCTCTCTCCTCGCCTTTAATGAGCAACCAGCTGCGGGAATACGTACAAAGTTGCATGAATATGTGACGCGGGAAATTAACGTGTACTTGTTGCAAATGGAGAGTGCTGTATGCAGAGTAGTCTGAATAATTCTACAGCGGCAGCGTTTTTAAAAATATAGATATAACCATTAATTGTCTATGAAATTTGTTGAAGAAATTTATTATTTAAAATTTATTATATTTGATATCACAATATATATTTTCATTAGTTTAATTCAATTTTAGTGGACGAAACTGATTTATCGCGATTTAGATTAATTATCGACCATTTTATAAAATAAATAGCTGAACTCTGTAATATAATATATAAAAATGTAATTTGTTTACGCGTTAGTTTAGTTTTTGTGGACGAGAAACACCCGACAAGATTTCGCTACCACGAATCGCTTCTTTAAACGGATCCGCATGTTTCCGAGCAGATCACATGCCGATAAAATCAAAGACCGCAGTCACGTAAGGTCAGTGAAGGTCGGAAATAAAAAGAGACGATATTTTTGTAGTGGTTAAGGTCGCGTTCGTGCCAGTGACATCCAGCTTGTAAACATTTATCAATTGTGCTGCGACGTTTATGCTAATCAAATGCATTTAATCGCCGGAAAATTCGAGGAACGCAGCATCGATGGCATTTATTTATTTACTTGAATAAAGGATGCTTAAAATTATATTTGAAAACCATAGAATGAAAGAAAATTATTGTTACTATATTTTCTTTTTAAATTAGTCGACCATCTCGCCTGTACATTTTTATTTGAATAAATGACAATATTAATACCGTAATATGAAACCATAGAGTTATTATACAAAATTATTATTATTATATTTTCTATTTTCCGTTCAGACAAAAATAGATTCGAAGGGGTCGCCGGATCAAACAAACTTCAATGTCAACGCGGTTTTCCATTTCAGACTTTCACCGTGCGATCCGAACCGTTCAAAGTGGTTCGATTAATCAGACTTCCGCCAATGGTGACTCACGCCGCCGTTCCCGCACATACTACGTGTTTCAAAACAGTGTTTTCTAGCTAGCACGAAGTACATGCGTATCTCTATAATTTTTCTGGTTCGTAATATTTCCATTCTATTTAACAAAATCAATTTTTATGCATACAAAACTTATTCTTGTGACTCCTACCAACAGTTTTACTACTCGACAAGTTTTTCAATCTAAACCTTATTGTTGCAAACATTATTTTGGGATTAAATAATATAATTTTTAAAGTCACCACTCGAGTGCAAAGGGTTAACCCTTTCAACTAGTGATGCCAAGGCGCCATTAAAAATTGTCACCAAGTTCCGCTCTTAAAATAATTCGAAAACAGCGAACAACAATCGCGTTTATTAAATTGCCAACAAATCGTCTGTCTCGTTAAATAGCGAACGGTGAACCACGCCGCCTTTAGAAATTGACCCGTGAACTTTCCGCGAACGCTCGCAACGCGCCCGAAGGGAGTACAAATCTTTTCGCATCGGACGACCGTAATTGGCCGGCTGGAACGCGAATTATTCAATGTTTCGCGATTGTGCATTGTCCACGGTTACGTTAACCACACCTGTATTATACACCTTTCACCCGGCACGCCGCTATTTATACACACGAGTGTCCGTATAATTGAATGAAGCCGTGTCTCCGCGCGCGCGCACGCTCGGACTTACAATTACCAGGTACCTGAATTATCGGTTAATGACGGTGTACGAGGCTCGCGCAAACAACGGCGGAAAGGCGGCCGCGTTTTAAACGCAGCGGGATTTACGTGCCGATGCGCCGATGCGCTGAAGCGCCGATGCGCCGTTGCGTCGATCGTCGCTCATCGCTCGTTGCGGCCGAGAAGTGTCGAGGGAAACAATTATTCTTTCACGGAAAAGAAAGAGTTGTAGGAAGGGGTTGAACGTGGTCGATCAAAACGAAGCCAATTAACGTATCGATTACTTTTCCGCGCGGTCGATAACGATCTCGTTCGCGTTGCGAAACGAAGTTCCGATCGTGGCGGCTTAATTAGATCGGGGCACAGAAACATCGTTCGATTCGTGTAGAATTTTCGATGCTTGCAAAATATGTGTGACGTCGATTGTTCGAGAGGCACGATCGGGGAATCGTTGCAAAATTGTGGATCTCGCGAATCTGTGTAGATATGCAACGGTATTTATAGACCGCGGTGATTCGAGATTAAACGGCGTACTGTTCTATACGTTTCTCTGATAAACGTGGCCTGAGATAACGGCGTTGATTCCTGTAGGGTAATTAAGGTAATGCATTGTGTTATTTTGTAGGAAATGTTTGTCGAGCGTATGAATTTTCTACGAAATATTCGCGATGTTTGTTGGGAAATCTCGGTTAAATAAATCGAGATAAAAATGTGTGTAATATTATCGTATTGAGATTATAGATTGTAAAATTATTTTAATTTCGTGAAAAATTAATGTTAAAGGTGTAGTAATTATTATCGTTAATTTAGTCGTTCTCACCCCTTGCGTTGTACGTTATACAAAAAGAAATTCTCACTATTATATTCTCGCCACTTTTCGTTTAAATAAATTAAATTTACCGACACCTTCGCTATTTTTATTTTTTACCCTAACTCTTCCTTGAACTTTTGAGCCGAAGCAGCCGTCGTTTTTCGAGAAATCGTTTCCAACCCCCGTGCTCCCCGGGGAGCATGCGTGCACCGTTGCACTTACCCTAAACGCCTGACCTCATCTACAAATCATTCATCCGCGACGTACTCGTCCACGGGCATAAATATTACCGGCGAAGCAATAAATATGGTAATACGTTTAATGTGGGCGTGCATACGTAAGTACACACGAATGGAATCTACGGGACTCGCGGTCGAATTGGGACCGCGGCCTGTGTCTCTCTGTACGCGTGGAAACATGCTCGCGTTTCTATCGTGACACAATTGCGCGAGGCTTTTAACGGATCCGGCGTTGCGCGAGCGAAAAAAAAATATCGAACGGGTTGCGTAAAATTTGTGGTATTTGTGTTCGCGAAGATCGCGAATGAGATGTGGCGAGTGAGTCGTGTAAATCATTATAGCTGCTGGTCATTATATCTATTAATTATTGTATTTGCCGATCAGTATATTTGCCGATTACTGTATTTACTGATCACTATATTTGCTGATCACTATATTTGCCGATTACTATATTTGTCGATTAATATATTTGCCGATCACTATATTTGCCGATCACTATATTTGCCGATCAGTATATTTGCCGATTACTATATTTGCCGATCAGTATATTTGTCGATCACTATATTTGCCGATCAGTATATTTGCCAATCACTATATTTGCCGATTACTATATTTGCCGATCACTATATTTGCCGATCACTGTATCTGCCGATCAATCGTATTTTAAATTAATGGCAAAAATTTATTCGCTGAAAATATTTCAGGTTGACACTCGAATTCCATGGGAATAGGCGATGGAAATGTTGCTACTGTGCACTGGATGGGAGCAGGTAACATTTGTCTCACCCCGTGCATGGAAGAGCGAGCCGCGAGCAAGGCGAGATGATCGTTAACAGTCTCATCGGTATTCGAATCATGCGATGGAAATGCGCGTTACAATCGAAACCGTTTACAGTTCATGAAAGGACAGCCTAACCGGCGTATTTACAAAGCGGCTGCATTGTGTGCCGAGGTAGGCAACGATCATCCGCGTTTGAACGTATATGCAAACTAGAAACAGGAAGATCGAAACAGGTACGTGCAAATCGGCAGGCTTGTTTCTATCGCGAACAGTATAAAATCTGCAGTTCAATTAGCGCTGTCGCGACTATAGCGACGTGGTAAGCATTTTAATGTCGTATTTATTTATTTGTTTATTCATTTATTTGATGGGAAAAGCTGTGTTGCGCGATCTGAGTGGATAAGAAAATAAAAGGCGAATGTACAAAATTAGAACAATCGACGTCTGATTTGAACAGACTTTTGTAATAAAATTTTATGTATAGTGAGTATAAAAGTGGTTAAATTTCGTTTCAATTTAAAATTTGAATTTCGGAATTTGAAATTTGAAATGTGAAATTTGAATTTCGGAATTTGAAATTTGAAATTTGAAATTTGAAATTTGAAATTTGAAATTTGAAATTTAAACTTTGAAATTTGAAATGTCGCATGCTCCTTCATTCTAAAAATTGTTCGCAATAAAATATCTCCACAAATTAAAACAACTTCGAGCATTCCTCTTGTCTCAGAAACTTCAATCAATCAGCTGTTATTTACAGGCACTATTTCATATACTCGACGATAACGAAACATTGTAGTGCGCGTCGGTCTACTCGAAATAATGCCCATGTAATTCGCTGACACGATTCGCGAAACCAATCATCCGATTCACTTCAGAGACAAATGTCTTCAGCAGAAGTTATTTTCTTACGTGTACACGATCTAACAAGAATATTACCCAATTGGCGTATGACGATTCTAATTTGCTTTTAGAACAATAGAACCTGCGAAAGTGTCCAACGCGTGACTACGTTCTCGCGACGTCCGTGTGCGGAGGCAGGAAAACATTTGCCATTAAAAAACTATCTGTTTGTTAATTTTTAATATCTGACATTTTAAAATTTAGAAAATGTATATTTAATTTTGTACAGATAATTAAAGTCTCTGTTTTTTAAGAAATCACGCACCCAGCGTTTAATTAATATTCTCGATATTTACAGATATAAAAAGAAAAATTCTTTTCCAGATAATATGCAGAATATTTATTATCGATAAATTATTATACCGAACGTTGAATACGTAATAATACGTGTATAAGCAACGGACAGTTGTCGACATGCGAATGACATCGAAGTTCAGAGGTAGCTCGGCTGAAATGGATGAAGTCATACCAAAGTATATACCCCGGCAAGCTGTTATTAATGAAGTTATACCGCCGAAGACACGTTACGCAACGTTTCATTCAACGATAACCGCCGGCAGATCGGCCGTCAGAAGATCGGGAATCGAATCGTCGTCGAACTTGAACCGAACGGAATAATGCATCCGTAATAAACTCGGAAGCATCATTGAACCGATTACTATGCGGAAGCTCGAATTAACGCATTCGTTTCCGCGCGGTGAATTCAAATCTCCCGTCGCCTTCGTTTCTCTCATTTCTCACCGTCAATCCGACGCTTTCCGCGATCGCTCGTTTCCTCGTCCAATGACGCGCGTTGATCATAGCAATTAATTTTTTAATCGATACGAATTGCAATTTTTTAATTTTCTAATTTTTAAATCTTCAAGTTTCCAAGCTTTCGAATCTCTAAGTTTTCAAGTTTTTAAGTTTTCAAGCTTTCAAATTTCAAATTTCAGATTTCAGATTTTGAAATTAATATTCTTCAAACACAGAAATTAATTTCAATTCTCACGTGTTGTATTAGAATTTAGAAAAAAGCGAACGCAATAATTATTGCAATCGCTGCGACGGCAAGCCAGCCGAATTATGCACAGTTTCGTATGTTTCGTAAGGCGTAAACTACAGTGCGGATCGTTCGGAAAAGCAGTCGAAGTCTTTTTAGAGTGGTGATGTTGAAGGAACGAGTGGAATGATTGAGTGAGACAAGGTAATCATAGAGCTAACAAATTTCTACTCAAGATACATACCAAAAGTTTGATCCATAATTTTCGGAGTAGCCTATAGGCACGCGGGCATTATTGCACAGAGTGGATTACCGCGGCCGGCTTATTTGACTTCTGATAGACCGATTCACGTGAGCATTATAAATCATATCGAACCTTGACGTTCTTCAGGACGCACTTCAATCGATACTTTACCCGCAGCCACAATTATACAGGGTGATCCGCGTCGCTGGAATTTTACTACGGCAACAATATCATGGGAATTTTAACAAATAGTAAAACAGCAATTTTAACAAGTCGACTGCCTTGAACTCGAAATACGTGGACTATGTATATATTTTATATAACTAGTCTTTATTTTACCCTTATATCTTCACCCTTCGCACACGGAGCCATTTTAACTATAATTCTAAAATAATTTTCCTGGTTCATAGTACTTCCATTCTGTTCAACAAAGTGCACTTTTATGCATACAAAATTCATTCTTGTAACTCATACAACAATCTTTTAAATCCAAATTTTATTGGTATAAAAATAATCTTGAAACCTGCTAAAATAATAAAACGAAATAAATCGCTGCAGACTGCGTCGGCTTGGCGAAAATGGCGGACGAAGAGAGGAACGATAATGGAACAACAGGTTTGTCGCCGCGTACGCTACCATTACACCGGGAATCACCTTGCAACAGCGTGGCAATGAGTGATCGATGCGTTCCTCTCATAGTTCGAGCGTAGAAAAGTCGCCTGATTCCCACACTGATACGCTCGCTGAACTTTACCTCGCGGAATCCGTCGGCTTTCACCGGTTGCGTCACACGCCGCGGATGATACAAATACAGGCGGCTCCGAGCCGGGGAAGCGACGACGCTAATGCCAATACGAGAGAGTCCTCCCGGCGGCGGTAAGAAAACTTGCGAACGAATTCATCGGGCCCGGCCGGAGAAGCTCGGCAAAACACACGCGGCACTGCCTTCGATAAAACCCACGCCTCCTCGGGATGCAAATCGTTTTCTTCCCCCGCGGACTCGCGCTTCAAGGCTCCTCGTTTATACACCGGGTGTCCCGTTTTCAAACAAACGAATAGCCGTCACTCTACTGCTTCGTATACTTACATCGACAGGACTAACGTTCCTGATCAGTTAAAAATTGAAATTAATAGTATTATTTTCAAAGAATAGAAAATAGATAAGTGAAATTATTTTTCGAGCTGTATGAAGCGAATATTTTTAATTTTCCCTGAAGTGAACAAATTGTGCTACTGTGTTTACTATAGTATTGTACTCGTTGTAGTACTCTCCTTAATTAAATTATACCCTTTTTTTCTAATATTTTTGATCGTCCAAAAAATAAAACTTTAAAGCGATAAAATCATTTCTAAATAAACCAAAAAAAAAAATAAATGAAAATAATTAAGCAGAAATGAATGAATAGAAATAAATAAAAGAAATGAAATATAGAACCCTGTAAAATGTATGGAATGTTTTCAGTTTGCCTAAAATGGTCGAGGCAGATTTCTAACCATGCCACTGTGCTCGCTGTAAATTCTGTACGCGCATTGTTACCGCGCGGAACATGAGTACGGAATATGAGCCCCGCGGAGATAGAAGCGGAAAGGATCGGCCTCTGGCATTGCGCGGAACAACGGAGCTGGTTCCGTCGGCCCGCCGCGGAATGATCGCAGAACACGTCTCGCGGAGAACGTAGGCGCCCACGTGAAATACCAGCGCGACACGTGAGCAACGTGTGCCACGGCGAGCCAGAACGATCGGCGGAATTAATCGACGCCCGAGAGCCGGAGATACCGCTCTCGGTTCGATCCGCGCGGAAAATAGGATCGTGATCGCCGCACGGCAATTATTTCTCTAGATCGAGGAAAGAAAGAGTCCGGCGGGTGCAACGTACCTGGCGCTATTTCTTTAACATTCTCGCGTTGTTGTTCCCTCAACCCTTTATAGACGATTATGCGACTGTTTTGGAAGCAGAGATTGGGAATATGGGATGAAAATCGGTCAACTTTGATCGGCGATAACTTCGCGAAAAATAATCGTAGGATGACGAATTATTTTTTTAATTAAACCTTGAAACTTCTATTTCAAGACAATATTTATAGATTTCAAGCTTGATACACTCGCAACGTTATAATTTTTTAAATACGAAGCCATACTCGCGGTACCGAAAATTACCCTGGTTACATATCGAAAGTTTGAAAAAATGCACAGACTGTATAAAATTTTTTTATAAAATGTCACCTACGTCAGAATAAAGTTCGATCCTTGCTCTTTAATTGAAAAAAAATGAAACGCAGCTGCGATTTTTTCTCGCGAAGTTGTAGCAATTCTAAGCAACCCTTGCACACGACGCGACGTGTATTGCACACTGTAATTGCTGTGACTCGGTATTATTTTTAAAAAAGTACACCGATCCATTCTATATCTATATAAAACGAGAAGTTTCGTGTATAATGACAGAATGATCCAACGGGAGATTATCCATTGTAGCCGCGACACAATTGAACGATTTGTTTGCCGCTGACGGAGATGAATTTCCGTTTTTGTTCAACTGGTTTCTGGCCGCGGCGGCGTCCACGTAATTCAAAGTCGAAAACGTGACAGCGCGCGATTGGAGAAACAGGTAACAGCGGGAAGAACGCGTTTAATCGTCGGCAGGGCCGGCGACATCGGCATCGGCGCATCCTCGTGTAGCAATCGATGAACGCAATATTTATAGCAATGATTAACGCGACTCCGCGCATTTCCACGAAGATAAAGGAACAACGCCATCGTTCTACCGTTATTGAACGTTGATTTTCCTGCGGACGGATTGCCGCGCGTCAAACAATACTCTCTTGTGCGTGCCTTGTTGCGTTATCGTTACTGAAATCAATCTTTTCATTTCCTAGAGCCGAGGATGGAGCTTTTAGGGGAGTTTAATAATTCTGCTGAGTTCTCTTTGATTTTCTGATTTAATTCTTGACGCGGTTAGGTATATTAAGGCTTTTCCAAGTTTTATTTAGATTTTTGTAAATTATAACCAGCCTTTCGCGAATTATATTCACCTTTTCGGAAATCGAGCCTTTTATAAATTAAATCTGTACATTGCAAAATTATATTCATACTTTTAGAAATTATATTCATATTTTTGGAAATTATATTCACATTTTTGGAAATTATATTTTTGGATATTATATTCATACCTTTAGTAATTATAATTTATACGTCTGGAAATTATATCGAGCCTTCCGCGAATTAAATTCTTCCTGTTACAAACAATATTCAACCGTCCGCAAATTAAATTTGCTTCCTGCAGCAAATTACCTTCGCCCTTTTACAAATTATCTTGATTCTGCCGGAATCAAAAACAGTCCAACATCCTCGACCAGATTAAAACATTAATTATACGAGAAAAAAATAGCAACAATTTTAACCTGCTCGAACAACGCGGCGCAAAATTATTGGCAAACCTGGGAAGCATCGAAATCGCTCGCCCCGTTCCTTCGGCCAACAATGGGCGAAAATTAGCAAAACAAAGGAGCGAAATTGAAAATCTAATTAACATCTAGGAAAATGATTTCTGCGCGGCGTTCTCGTAAGCCCAGATAGATATGCAGGAAGTTCACGGGAACCGGCCGACACCGGCCCCGCGTAGTTTCCAAGGAACACACCGTTTCCGATTCTAGTTTGATCCAAGATACCGATGCAATTATGCTATTAATATTTACCTGTACGCCGTAGCAACCAACCAGCAGCGGCAACCGATGCTGTGTTAAATGGTGTGAAATGCATCGAGACGCTTAACACGAAAATTGTTGCACGGCCCGCGGTATAGGGGCTATCATTATTCGCAAATTATTGCACGCGGCTGTTAATATTTTGCCGTTACGAGACCGATTCGACGTTTCTACTAATTACTATGTGTTACAATGGCCCCGAAGCATTACGCCGCTCCGATGCCTCGGTAATAGCATTTTCATTTCACACGGGCCGCAACAATAACCTGCTAGAAAACTTTATTGCAGAGAACCACTGAGTGAGACAACAACGTATTTATTAAACGTGTTAACAAATTAGCTGAACGCTCTGGTATTTACCTTTGCCATAAATGCAAATCGAATAACTGTTCTAAATACATTAATTACAAAATGCGAAAACTATGTAGGCATTTATTTCTCTCTTGGATAATTTCAGTGAATTAAAGATAATATATTAATATCGTGAAATTGTTTATATCATTTCTGTTGCTTTTTATTCGATCTACCAGTTGCATGCGCATAAAAGTCCGCAGTCTAGTTAGAAGCAAACGGAATGCAGTTTCTCCTAACTAGACTGCGATCTAAAATTAGAAAATTTGCGATAAATAGTAAAAACTAAATAAAGATGTACTTCTGGGTTTAACTATTATTTATATTGTATTTATTGTTATATAATTTATATATTAATCAGTCGGCTGTTCTACATACTCTTCGCGAGAAAAATGGTAATAATCTGTGCAACGACTACACTAGTCAAAAACGACTGTGCAGCTTAAAAATTGATTACTAAATAATTTATTTCCATTTTTTAAACTACGATCCATGTCCTTTATTAATAAGAATTTAAGTTTTACAAACGTGCCGTTCCCAAATAAGTCGCGCGCAAACGATGTCTTTACATTAATTTATTGTTTTATAATGTCGAAAAAATCTCGACTTCTGCCATAGAAAGCAAAGGGTTAAGATTGGCTGGTTCGCCATTAAAAAGCTATGATTTTTCGAAGAGTAAACGTCGATCGCGGCGCAACGATGGCGCAGGTTGAAACACGGCCGGCGTCGATCGCCAGTCTTCGACCTTTTATGGCAGTCTTAACCTACTTATTTGGTACGTAACGAGATTCAAACAATTTGTCTGCGCGCGAGCCATTTCCCGCGCTGTGTTTACACGATGGAAGAAAGAGCGCGGGGGCCAGGCAAAGAGGACGGCGGCGATCGTTTCCACGGGTTTTACGGGGGCCTGGGCACTCGCCTCTCCGCGCGTTGCCTACCCGTGTTTCCTACATGTGGAACGTCCGAGCGTTCTGTGATCAACCGACGACGACTCCGCGGGCCTCGCGAAGTAGTCCACACATCCTCTCTCTCTTGCATTATAAACAATCTCCCATGAAAATCTAGAACGGCCGCCGTAGCGAGCCCGACGCTGTGGCACGTTTAAGCGACGCCGACAACCGCCGCCGCCACCGCCGTCGTCGTCGTCGTCGTACCTCCGCGGCGAGAAACTTTAAGCTGCGTTCTCACGATCCGAATTAGCCGTGGTCGCTCGAAAATGACGGATCGGCTCGCGACGAACATTTATCGTTCCCATCGTATTATAAAACATAGACGAGTGCTCGTCCCTTAATCATTTTTCACGTGTCTTGCAAGGGAAAATAATTGCGAGCATACTCGAAGGAAATATTGAATATTAAAATGAAAATAAGGAGGCGTAGGGATGAAATTAAAATTATTGCGCGACTGTAAAATTTTACAAGAAATGATAAAGAGTAATTTTATATAATTATTTTAAAAGTCAATTATTCGGCTATTTGCATAACGGTGCAAAGATTTTTAATTGTACTAAAGATTTTATGCATTTCTAAATAAATTGAGATAATGTTATCTGGGTTGGTACACAAATTTGAATAAATTAATACTGTTTAATTTGTAATAGGAATTGAGTAACTATCAATTTTTAATTAAATTCCACCGAGTTTTTCAATGTCGTTTTGCGAACTCGCGCAGCGCGCGCGCGATTCGTTGAAATCGCACTCGGACGTGTCGTTGATTTTTGAGGTCAGGTTTGCCGAGACTTTTTCGAGGCGGCATCGTTACGAGAAGGGTAGCGCCTCCTTTCGAACAACGGATATTTATCTTCGCATGAATAAATATCGCGAGAGCCCGCAGCACACACGTGCATTCATCGAAACGGACGGAGCGAACTCGAGGCGCTCGCGATTCTTCTCTCCATGGCTGTAGGATCGGGAGAGGGGTGGACAGCTGTTCCGATCGTTGTCGGTGTACGATTATCGTGAGCGATGCGAATCGTCATTAAACCAACAACCGACTGCGACACTTGTGAAATCAGCGACGGTTTCCGTGAAAACCGTTTCCCTCCCGTCGCGACGCGTCGGTTTCGTCGATAGCCGGAGGAGCCATTGCACAAAGCGAAAGTCCCCGCGAACGTGTTTATCGGGACTTTTCTTTCTATTCGGATTGCCATCCGGTCGCATCGCGGTCGAAATATTTATTCGAGTATTATTTAAATTTTACTCAATCAAATTCTTCTTCCAAATTCTTCTTCCAAAAGCTTTCGATCTTTGAACAGTCGTAACTTTGTTAAAAGTTATTATAAATTAATGAAATTTTTTTTCGATTAAACCTTGAAATCTCTACTTTATTATAGCATAATCGAATTTTTAATATTGCGCGTATTGCTGTTTCTGTAGCGTCCTAAATCCGATGGTATAGCCAGGGAAACAGCGAATTTTAATATTTCTTCATTTATTTTACAGCGACGTGTATGGTTATGTTATATAATTTACAGTAAACTTTGAAATATAAGGGGAAGATGTTCTACGCAATGAAGAATCAATGTTGAGGTTAGGATGTCTATACATGTTTTATAGTTTTAGGTTGTAAGAAGAATCTCGTGTCCTCGCCACGAAGACGACCGTCTCCAGTGGTTTCGAATTAGTTTGGAGATTAATTCGCGTGATTGCCAGAAACGAACAATCGCATCGCCGCGGATGACTCTGGCATTTAATCCGGAAGTCCGGTGTACCGCCCTGCTTGACGTAATACCAAATTAGAGGTTCGTGCGCGGTCGTAATAGAATTCTGAAGTGTACACGTGGGAAGCGCGGCAAAAACACGCGGAAGGCAAATTTTCGTCCGTTCAAACCGTCCGCCATTTTTAATGCAGCGCGCGGTTCAATTGAAAACGTTCTAAATAATTTTATATAATTCCAAATAATTTTATACTATTCCAAATAATTTTATACTATTCCAAATAATTTTATATAATTCCAAATAATTTTATATAATTCCAAATAATTTTAGATCATTTTAAATAATTGTATGCAATACCAAATAATTTTATATAATATTAGAATACAAAATCATTTCAACGGCAATCATTCCAACAATTTTAAAAATATATTTACCCAAATTCGGATCAATTTTTGTCACAATACTATCAACGATTAAATTATCGAATTGATTTTATCGAAATTTAGAAACGTTTCGACGAGTTCGATACATAGGCTGCCGTTAACGAAGTTGGAGTTCCCGGCGTGAAGAGTGCGAGATGTCTAATCAAAGTATCTACCGCATGGCATCAATCCTTTCGTGCAAAATGGGGTTACATCGAGGCTGGTTTTCACCGGCACTGTTTTGGCCGGCGAGGATCCACCGACGCCAACCTTGGCCGGCGATAACATTGACCCACATGCGGTGTTTTCCGAATTGTTGCAAGATTTTTCCACGTTAAAAAAAAAGACACAAAACGCGCTCGTCGAATCTGCCGATTTTCGTCGATTGACGCTCGAATTCTCGCTAATCGAGCTTAGATACTGTTACTTTAATCACAATTTACGTCATAGCAGATCGTCGCGCAAAATCAACCACGTCATAACTCTTAATCACGCTTCCGTCAGCGACTTCCGCGATAAATTTTACAATTCAATTCGATCAATAATACGTGGAATATTATTATTATTTTTTACAACGATAGAAAACTTCGTATTTGATTTTTCAAGAACGTTTTTATTAAAGACCGTACGAAAAGCGGACAAATTCAAGAGCCGCTCGTTCGTTCAAATTGTCGTTAAATCATCTCGCAATTGTTATTTTTATCGCGGTGTTAGACGCGGCCGTGCGACGTGCTTTCGAGCCGAATTCGAGAAATGCTTTCGTAAATCGATTCGGCAAATAACACTCCGACGCTGTTACACCAATTGACGTATGAGGCAACGGGAACATTATCCGACGTAATGGCTAATGACGATTTTCGTGTCTCGTTACTCGCTCGCACCGCCTCCGGGTTGTGCAATGACAATTTGTTTAATGCGAGCGGGGCAGCAGCGCTCTCTAGGACATTTACAAACAACGGACACCGGGGTCTGTCTCTGTGGCACGGTACACAAGCAACGGGTACGAATCGCACGATGAAAAGAGACGAGGTTCGGTTCGAGAGCAGAGTCGAAATTAAGAGCGGAGGAAGGGTTAATGGAAGCGATTTAAAATTACTGGGAGCTCGTTGAATAACAGAAATCAATTTTCTTGGCAAGACCTCGCGTATTTAATGGACATAACAATTTTGATTTGACTTGAATCCAAATAAATTCAACCTAATAATTTCGATAAGGCAACACGCCTTGAATATATCACGCGCACGGTGCACCGACGGAATAAAAACGCCAGATATCCAAGAGCGGCAACAGGATCGTAAACTGGTCGCGAAGAAAAGGCGGAAACAACGGGAGACAGTTATTGCCGCCGCTAAATGGGTACGGCGTGATTAACGAGGAAAGCCGAGCAGCGACAATGTTCTGTCCGCGGAACAATAAAAAAAAGATGTGCGCGCGGCTCGTCGGAGCGAAAATTGCTTTCCTGGATCGCCGTCGGTCGCCGACGAGCACTGTCCGCCGATCGGGAATATCGAAAGTTATATCGCGTTTACGTCACCGGCGTCGATGATCGGCTCTTTGTTGTTCGCGCGATCGATTAATCCGCTAGGTAGACAGTGGAATGTAATCGCGGCAAAGGATCTGAGAAACCCGACTAAAGGAGGACTTTCGAGACGATGATAGATCCTCGCGCTCGCGGCGAGAGCGTATCCTTGAAAATCTCGCGGCTCGCCGTTTCAGGATCCCGCCGTTGATCGGCTCCATTCTTTCTAATTCATGCGTCCGCGGACGCTGTACGTGGGCAGACCGCGCGCGGTCTCGATAATAGGGCAAACTTGAATTCTGATCTGCTCCGCGGGATTCGGTTTTTTTCTTTTCTTTAATGCTAGGTAAAAATTGTAAAAATTGTAAAAATTGTAAAAATTGTAAAAATTGTCCGCGCCGATTACGAGTCACGGTACAAGTCACATAGGTATTCGGTTCGTTTTAATAAGTCGAACGCGGTTCGACGTATTAATTATTTTCTCAAATACCTGAAATTCTTCTGTACGCCTCTATAACCTATCTACAATAATCACCATAAATATTCGAACGCTATTCCCATTCGTAATAATTATTTCAAACTCGAACGATTTGAATTTTTAGAAAACATAGACACTGATATATTAATTATTATTATTAAATCTTTATAAAAAAAAAATCAATTGTCTAATAGACTCTATCGTTTAAAAAATAGTTCAACTGATTTAGTCCAGATCTTGAATATTATATTTATTTATATCGACGCCTTTCGACAGAAATTCGCGCGCAGAAAATGGAAGAAACATCGTCGATGGATAACGAGTCCCGGCGACGTTTCTCAAGTGAGCACCGCAAGCCAGGTTTCTAAAATCAAAGGATTACACAGATAAACAGCTGTTGATATTAAACCAGTTAAACCTGTCCTAAGTACGCGACAAAAAAAGCGTCGGGGAACGATCTACTTGGGTTCGTTTAAAACGATGAAGCTCTTCTACTTTCACCTATCCCGATCGCCTTTTTTCCCCACCTGGAACGATTTCATACATTGGGCAGCGAGCGGAGAACACGGCTTTCCTTAAACGGCTCAAAAGTTTCTACTTTAAACAATTGTCCCGGAATTGAACAGCATCTCAATCTTCTAAATATTCTTGTTCAACGAGACTCGTTTTTACAATCTATTTCTCTCGGTTTACTTTGTGAGGTTATGTCAGGTTATGTCAGGTTATGTCAAGCCGAAGCGTGTTCGAGATAAACAATTGCTTTGACCAGCGGACTTGTCAAAGTAATATATTACAAAAGTACAATGCGAACGGAATTTTACAGTGTTGCGGCAGGTTTGATGATAATGACTTCGATCATCTCGTATCTATGAGGCAAGAATACCAGTCACTATTGCTGCTCGCTGGGTTACCGTTAACCCTTAACTACGCTACACCTATTAAAACTTGCGTAACCACCGTTCGCGGTCTCGCGGACCGGCGATGTTTGTTGCGTTATTATTGACATAGAAAAGTGGCGGATAAAAAATGTCAAGATCAATTGTTCTTACTCGGCGCGTGAGTAATGACAATGGCTGCGAGGCGGACCTTACTTTTACCACTGTTTTCCTTCAAATGATACTCCATCGTTGCGGATGGATAAGTCATAAATATTATTAAATTCATTATTAATACTTCATTGTTAATTTGATATAAATCGTACCGGTATCGATTCCACAATGATGCTAATCACGACCTAAGTAATTAATAAAAAATATTAAGAATAGTAATATAGAATAAAATGAATATTAAATTCATTATTAATACTTCTATAAATCGTATCGGTGTCAATTCCACAGTGATGGTAACCACGACCTAAGTAATGTATTAATATAGAATAAAATGAATTCGTCGATTCTAACAAACGATAAAATATTGCAAGTGAAAAGCGACCAGCGCGACAACGTCGATGGTATCCGAAGCGAATCATTCGAAGGACTCTCGCGCCTCAAGAATAGGCTGCTGTTTACTCGCACGGTCCCGGGTGGCGTGCAAAGGAAACAAAGGCCGGCGTTGTGGGTGATCCGCGAATTGTGAAAGGGAAGCGAACCGTTGTGGACACAACGGGATCAAAGACTGGAGGCATCGATTAAACAAACCAACCCCAATAGTTCGTCCCCTTTCTTCCGTCCGGAGGAGGACCCTACGCGGAAACGTTTCTCTCGTCGCACGTGGATGTATTTACACCTGGACGGGGCCCGGGACCCCATGATGGCCACGCGGCGCGCACACCGAAAGGGGAGGAACTTTATGGCTGTAAACAGTCTTCCGAACCTGCGAACAGGTTCGCCTACAGGTGCGTGTCCGAGGAGGCAACCCCGTTGGCTCGGAATCTGTACAGGGTGTCGCGGAATTGTGGCGATTGAAATATAGAGTAAAGTATGGAATATGCGGTGAGATGTAGAATATAGCAAAATTGTAGAATTAAAATACAGTATATAAAATATAGAATTTGAATGAAGAATGTAAGATAGAATTTAAAACTGGTATAAAAAGTACAATTATTGTACAGTATATAAAATATAGAATTTAAATGATATACTATAGAATTTAAATGTAGTACAAAATATATACCAAAAATTTAAATGCAGCGTACTGCATTTAAATGCAGAAAATCCAAATTCGAGGACAGTACGTAATATACAAATATACGCGAGATAAAATATATAAAAATGTGAATAAATACGGAGTAACGTAATGGAATATAATCTGAAATGAACGGAGTGAAAAATGTACAATTTAAATATGCGGCACAGCCTGCGTGAAATACCGTGTTCGGCATCCTCGAAATTGCCACACGGACGAAATACTGCTTGCCTCGGCCGTTTTCAAAGCCGCTCATTAATAACTTCGATCGAATTTACGAAATCGTGATGTACAGGCTTTCATTATCGTTCCAAGCGTTGCTGCTCCAATAAATTTTCAGGTTGTGTTGCCGAAGTCGAGATTAATGTCAAAGTAATAATAGTTTCGTGTACGGTTTCTTGTGCTGATAAAATGCGAGCCTTATATTATTATATTACATTTATATTATATAAATACTTATTATAGTTAATGCTCGGGCTAAATGAATTGAAGACGTCGAACGTTGAAGGAACAGTATTAAGTCTGTGTAGCGGATGAAATAATTATCTAAAGGAAACGATGCTGCGGAAGATTGGACAGAATCAACGAAAACGTCGGATCGCGCGGCGTTCGAGTCGCACTTTTCACAATTTAATCTAGAAAGTCGCGTCTCGTCCGCGGATGTTTATGCAAATCGACATCTCCGTGTTACTTATCGTGTAAATAAAGGACCTCGTAATTGCTGTTTCTTTTAGAAAGTATTCCCAGGCGCTGGGAAATAGACGCCGACGCGCGAAGGTGCCACATTTACCTGCGGAAAACGGAAGCGCCGTCGGATACGTCTAATATCTGCTTCGTCTCTGGCTTCTGTGCCAAGCGACGCGTATTATTACCGTCGTTTCTATTTGTTTAGAGGTATTATTTATACCATATATTTTACACAGGCGGTATAAATGGCGACATAAGCTCTGATACGCGGCAATTAACTGTACATCTTATTACGGGCTCAATAATTTGCACGAGGACAGCTTTCTGTGTTTTACTAAAATTTGTAATATTATATTTTTCATACCTGCACGGTGAATTCAATTTAACTGATTAACTCAAATAAAAGCCGATATTCTGACAATTTGATTGGTTTTTTAATTACATCGGGTAACGGGTTAATAATGGCCAGAGTAATTGGCACACTTGCCCCGGCTGTTATTCTTAGACCCCGGCAAGAAAAGACAACGCGTTCGGGTGCAATGCCGCGGCATAGTGGAATCGCTGTGTCCCACATGTGGTCACCGGGCAGCAACAATGACACTTGTCGCAACGAGACCGTGCGCGCCCGTGGCTATGCTCGCGTGCACGCATTCGTGCGTGTTCAACGACCCTACACGCGTAAACGGTGAGAGCCCGTGTGCCAAAATCTCTGTAATCGCCGATGGACACGTTCCTTCCTCCTCCGTTTGCATACGGTGCGCGAATAAAAGTGCACGTGTCGTGCGCCCCGCGCGCCTCCATTGCAAATACAAGGATGTCATCAACGCCGGCGTTCCACATCGACTTCCGTCGGGCAAATAACCGAAGTCTCCGCGACGATTTAGGTCGTACGCCTGGAATCGGTTTCGCTAACGAATACCTGCTGCCCGCGGTCACGTCATTTTTACGTGTCGGACGCTCTTCGGCGGACGAATCGCGCCGCCGACGCTCCGCAATGCGAATTTCAAATCGAGCCAGCCGATCGGCCGCGCGGAATTACGAGGGCGATCCCACCTGACTGACTTTAAAAATGTTCGCAGCGGTCGATAAAATTATATTACAGAGAGATTGTGACGTTTGTGATTATTTCAGTTTTCAGAAGGTACACGGGTCCTATGGAAGTTTGATAAATTTGAACGGATCGCACGGGCTACGTAAAATTTTTCTCGGACATCCCGTTTAGACTAAAATAAAGCTAAAACCTTCCTCTTTAATTTAAAAAAAGAGGCATGGGGCTGCGATTTTTTCTCGCAAAGTTATAGTAATTTGAAGACACCCTGATTGCTGCAACCCTTAATCGCGAGGTCGTGAAAATTGCCAAGTTTGAAAAACCGTCCAGTCTTTGCAAAATTTTTTTCCGCGATGCCGTTTACGTGGAAACGAAGTTCGATCCTTCTACTTTAATTTAAAAAAAGAGGCATGGGGCTGCGATTTTTTCTCGCGAAGTTATCGTAACTTGATGCTCCTTAGTCGCGGCAACCCTTAATCGCAAGGTCGTGAAAATGGTCAAGTTTGAAAAACCGTCCAGTCTTTGCAAAATTTTTTTCCGCGATGCCGTTTACGTAGAAACGAAGTTCAATCCTTCTACTTTAATTTAAAAAAAGAGCGACGGGGCTGCGATTTTTTTTCGCAAAGTTACAGCACCTCGAAGCGACCCTTGAAACAACCCCCTAAAACAGCTCAATTTCGACATTTCCTTGCATTGCTAAGTCAATACTTATATTTCCCTTATAAAAACTATTCCCCTTATCCTCTAACATTCTATCTTCAATAACAGATCATTACCTCGTCCAATTCCCATTAAAAAAGTTCTTCGATTTCGACAGAAGTGCGTCACCTCGCCCCCACCGCGACGATAAAACGTTCGCCGGCCGACAAAAATCCTTCTTGTCGCATCGTTATTTATGTCCGCGGTGCGGCGTGTCCATTGCCTGGTCGGCCGGCATGCCACCACGGCAGGAAAGTATATAGCGTGTAACGAGGGGAAGAAAAAGAAATCAGCCAATAACGAGAGGCGGCCAATAGCCGGGCCGACGGTGGAGGCGCGCGGAAACGAGGGCGCATGACCGAGCTTTTCACCGAAAGGCGGATCCCGTCGAGCTTTTCATCGACCAATGTGCTTTTGTGGGTGGCGCGTGCTGTTCCAGCTTGCGCGCCGAAGCGCTTTCCTCGTCGACGGCCATGTCTTCCCGTGGCGGCCCGACTACCTCCGTAACTCATCCCCGATGTCCGGCAATCGCCGATACCCGCCCGATAAAGCCCCCGACGGATCGAACGGTTTTATTGTTGTCGGCATGTCCGTCGCCCCGAATAAACCACGGTTACCCGGGATCGATACGTTTTCCTGGGAAAATAAAGTGCCGGGAGCAACGGCGTAGCATCACGGAAGGTCGGCCCGAGAGCTAAAAAAGGGATCCCCGGGATCTACGTGGTAGATAGCAGCGATGGAACCAGGTTCGGTATACGGGGGTGGTTTTCGTGCGCCGCGGTTTTGCTACCGTTCGCTTTTATACCGAGCTTTATCCGGGACGAACAGATAGCCCAGTTTATCATTAACGCGTTTTTTATTTATTTAATATTACTACCATAGTTTTATTTTTATACAAAGCCGTAAAATACCATTTTAAATATACAGGGTTCATGTACGACTCGATTACGATTGTACATAATTTAGGTATAATATAGAAGCAATGATCCGAGTAAGACGATCCTATTAGCGAAATATTTAAATATAGAACTTGCGTCAGCTACTTTTGCATAGTTCGGAATCAATAAGAGCAACACCACCGTCCGAGTGATAACGCTCCGCGCTCGATAACGTTTTCTTCTTACAAAGCAAAAC
Organism: Augochlora pura; assembly: GCF_028453695.1. Lineage (NCBI taxonomy): Eukaryota > Metazoa > Arthropoda > Insecta > Hymenoptera > Halictidae > Augochlora > Augochlora pura. Next base: position 3,477,717 of record NC_135782.1, on the reverse strand, counting down.
ATGAACTGTCAAGAAAAATTGTCACAGATGTTGCGGCACGATCTTCTCCGTGATACCGTGAATTTTATTTATCCATAAATGTCAAACGCATAATCACCGATCGCTTCGTATTTAATGCGACCGTATCGAGATGCAGAGTAGATGAACATCTAACTAAATAAATGTTTCCTTCTCGGTCCAATAATTCCATCAATAATTACTATATCAATAACCGACCGAATAATAGCGTAAAACAAATGTTTTCTTCTCGCCGCGACGTCAACTTAGAACGAAAGTCGACGCGGGTTCGCAGAGACGCAAGGGCGCGAGTAGCAAGTAGTAAATTGGCTCTCGTGACGACACCGTTTGTTACAATTTATGGCCGCCATTACTATATGGAGTATAATAAACTAGTGCTACCGGTACAGCTTACCTACTCTGCCATTCGTTCCTATTTATAGGACAAATTCGACGAAGGTGAAACTAGAACGACAGATGCGCTCATCCGCGGAAGAACGGAAACGTGCACGCGCGCGGCCGAACGATATTCGCGGCGATCGATAAACGGATCCAGTTATCGTCGTCGCTGCTGAACGGTGCGCGTCCACGCGTCGGACGGTCCGCGAACGGGTTTCCGAAGATTTTTACAAAGAGCGTACAGCAACGGCCGCTGCTTTCTAGAGCAGATTACCGTCCGGATTAGAGGACGATTATACCGGACGCGTGAAACGATCCTATTCGATCAAACTTTGGGGCCAGCCCGCGTAGGCGAACCGGAAAGACTCGATTCGTGGAAAGAAAAAATCGTGGAATTACTTTATCCGAGCAGTTATCGAACCTATCGCGAATTAATGGAAATTACACGTCGATCGGTTCCTTCGATATTTCCAATTATCTTCAGATATGAAAACTCATTAATGCTCCTTAACGCTTGCTATTATTCGCTGTTACCTTGATACTCGTTATTATTAATAATTATAACGATATCGCTATCTAGATTCAGCTTCGGTAACACTACTTAACGTTTCGCTAAAAAATAAAGAAACCCCTAAAATAAAGTTAACTATGATTTCTTTCTCAGCCCTGTCTTATTCTTAATCATTTCCCTGCGATGACAATCGAATTTTTCTATGCTTCCGTTAACATATATTCCTCTAGATCTTAATAAACGATAAAACAAATTTGATCACAGTTTAAAAGAAATACAGAAAATTCTTATTTAATAGATTAAATACGAAATCACCGCCGCGAGTCTCTGGCGCTGTTACAATTAAAGTTGTAACATTTCAAAGGGTCAACGATCTTCAACCGAACTATTTCGAGCTGTCGCAAACAAAAGCTGGAACTGTTCGGGAAGAAGCGGTCTCGAGCATGTCGGATCAATATTGGGCGCGAGCAGCGAGATTTTGTTCGCGGTCGTACGTGGGTTGCGCAATCAGCGGTAACGGAGATACACGCATACTTGTTGAGCCAACAAACCCACGTAACCACAAATAATTGCATTAATTTACGATAAGATAAAGCCTTTGTTTCTATAGATATACATACATACATACATACACACGTCGTGTTTGGATCGGGAAATATTCTGTTGGACGGTGCCTCCGCCAGCCGACTTCGCGTTGTCTCTGTTCCCTAATCACGGAATTAGGTAATGGCTCGCGGAAACGGCGGATGACTCACCGGTATTGTTTTCTATTTGTTTATATATTCGGTTTTTCTTTTTTTTCGCGGTCGGTCATGAGTCACCGGCGGCGGGAGCCATTTAAATAATTGCCGGGCAGATAAAGAAGCGCACGAACGACCGGCGACCGTCGATTTTCGAGAGACGGTCGTCGCAAACGAGGGAAAGAGTTCGCGCTTGTCACACGCGGTGTTTTGATGTTGTCGTAGCACGATTGTGAATCGTAGATTGTGCGATCGTTGGTTTGTTTAAGGTCACCGGTGATAAGAAACGCGAAAAGAAATGACTAATGACCGCTCATTGTGAATGCTTCTGGAACAGAATGCGTTCTCGAGCGCGTTTCTCCGCGCTGATGATTTACTTTGTGCACGCGTGTAAATATATTTTATGTGTGCATACGAAATCGATCGAGCATGAATAATAATCGTTGCGCAATATTCTTCGTCCCGAGCCAAATAACAACATTTTCAAGCGTTTCATCGGCCGTCGGCGCTGGTTCAGCTGGCCCCGTAATGACTCGGTCTTTTTACATCGTGTTTTACAGTATCATTAAAATCGTCGGCAAAAATGCAAATTCATCCCGGAAATCAGCCGCCGATTCCGCCGTGTTCGAAACGGTCCGCGCCGATCGCGTTGTAACGTTTACACACACACACACACACATGATCGTTGCCGTACAGAGCGCGCTGCGCCCGAAAGAATCCTGTTTTTAACTTTTAGGAAAGCTAAAAGAAAAAAAAAGGACACGAGAGAAACCGTTTCCTACATTTCTGCTCGTCTGAGACCGTCGGCGAGAAAGGAAACAAAACGCCGGAACAAGCGCAAAAGCGTCCGCGCGCAGAAACGGCACGGCCGTGGAGCGCTCACCGTCTGCAATTAATTCGATTAAAGCCGGACGAACTATTTTTCTCGCGATTTGTTTGGCAAGCCGACGGGACCGTTTCTCGCTTTGTTAGCACGCGCGTCGTCTTCGCGGCGGCCAATACCGCGACGACGTGCGACCGATTTTTATTCGACGAAATCGAAACGCTGAGAAGTAAATCGATTAATAATGGTAAGGAGATTGAGAAATAACCGGTCAAAAACAGCTAGCAGGTTCAGTTAAATAGGCAAACAAGATATTGGTAATAAAATTAGAAAAGAATTAATATTAATTAATATACCTAGTTAAACTAACATACAAAACCTTGGTAATAAAATTAAAAAATAATAAAACAGCTAACTGCTTTAGCAATTTCCAGGTAATGTTCATACCCTAGATATCACAGTCGCAGAATGAAAAATGAATACAATTGTTATTAGCGTTCGAGGAGCGTCGTTGCAAATACTAACCGCGTTCTTTCTCATCCAAAGACGAGTTCATTGCGGGTAACATCGCCGAGGATGCTGTGTCTGTTCGAGATCACCAAGGACTGCCGTTCGAAAGCAAAGAAGCCGCGCGGCGATCGCTTCGCCGTTCAAGGAGCGTTACACAAAATCGGAAGAGGCCGGTGTTTATTCGCGCGTTTAGCGACCAGTTTACAGTTATCGCCTTCTGGTAAAACGTTTTCAATACATCGGCGGCCAGTCGAAGCCAGCCGAGCTGGACTTCGCTGCTCGTTCCTTTTTTTTTTT